>NW_024067908.1:300000-390218 GCF_009389715.1 Phoenix dactylifera | reverse complement strand
ACAAATAATCCTGGGCAAAACAACTCTCAGCCTCTGTACCAGTACCTTGGCCACTACTTTGTGCAAAGTCGTGCACAAACTAATAGGCCGAAAGTGGCTCGGCTCTACTGGATCATGTCTCTTCGGGATCAAAGTGATAAAAGTCCGCCTCCACTCCGTAGGCATCGAAGCCGATGCAAAAAACTGCTGAACAGCCTGTAGAAACTCCTGTCTAATGATCTGCCAATACCTCCTAAAGAAAAGTGGGGGAAAGCCATCCGGCCCTGGGGCCTTATCCTCCCCTAGAGACCATAGGGCCTCCTGAATCTCCATATCTGATACTGGTCTGCTCAAAGCTGCATTCTCTCCCTCGGTGATCTGCACCTCTGGAACCAATCCCCACTCATAGCCATCACCATCCAGTCGCTCTGTGTCAGTCCATCTGGCATGAAAAAACTGCAATAGTGTCCTCCTGACAACCTCCATATCCTCTGACTCCTGCCCCACTACTATCCCTGATCCTGCGAATCCTGTTCTGCTGCCTCCGCATGATAGTCGACTGATGAAAAAATCTCGTGTTGCGATCTCCCTCTCGGATCCACTGAACCCTCGATTTCTGTCTCCAGAACACCTCCTGCTGCTTGAGTAGAGAATGGTGCATGGCCAAGAGTCCCCTAAGCTCCCCCTGGTCCTCCTCCGACAATCCTCCACCACTATCCTCTTGGGCCTGCGCCCTAGTAATAGATGCTTCAACTTCCTCCACCCTTCTGAAAAGATTCCCCACTTCCTCCTTATTCCACCGAATCAACCGGCGTCTAGTCAGCTCAAGCTTCCGAGACACCCTGTACATTGCACTCCCACGAACAGGCGTTCTCCAGGCCTCCCTCACTACCTCCCACGACCTCGGGTAGGATAACCATACCTTCTCAAATCGAAATGGAGAATGAGACTGAATAAAATGTGAAGTACTCACCAATATGGGGCTGTGGTCAGAGGCAATCCTAGGCAAACGGCGCACCCAGTAATCTGAGAATCTCTGAATCCATCCAGTCGAGGCAAATACTCGATCGAGCCGCTCCCAAACTCTGGCCTGACCCTGCTGGTTGTTGCACCATGTAAATCTTGGGCCGGTGAATCCAAGATCAGCTAGCCCATTAGACATCAAAAAGTTCTGAAATTCCCTGACCTCAATTTTATTGGTGAATGCCTTACCGCCCCTCTTCTCCACTGGACTGTCAATGCAATTAAAGTCCCCTGCTACCAACACCGGGTGCCCCAGCTGTATAAGGCTTGTGGCCTCCTCCCACAACACTCTCCTCTCCCTATAGTCCGTACTAGCATATACTGCAAGTAAAACCCATGGGGGAGCATTACCCTCTGATATCACTATATTCACCTGCTGCCTACACTGGTGGAAAACATCAATGTTGCACGACCCCATCCTCCACAACACAATAATCCCTCCAGATAGCCCCTGCGCCTCCACTGCATAGGTACCCCAAGATCTCGGGATAACATGTCTGACCCGCTCCAAACTACCTCCCGACAATCTTGTCTCAAATAAGATACAAATCTCGGGATCATGAAGACTAACCAATCTCTGGAAAGCCGGTTTGAAGGACGGCTTCCCCGCCCCCCTACAATTCCACAATAGGACCTTCATAAAAACAGCTGAACAGTGCTTGGTGGAGTCTCAGATGCCTGTGACCCATCCACCACCCGTGGCCCCTTCTCCTCTGTGGACGACCCATCCTCCACCTTCTTTGACAAAGTCTCCCTCATTTGTTTGGCAATCACTGCAAGAGCCGAGCCGCCAGCGTTGCCTCCTCCCCCATCATCCGGACTGACCGATTTCAACTGCACACCGTCGGCCGGCAAGGATCTGTGGTCTCCCGTAACCGTGCTCTCCCCTCCTCCAGAGCAGAGCGAACCATCCACTGGAGGCTCCGCCGGGATCCTGCCGCCGGCCGCCGATGAAGAAGCCGAACTTGAGTTCCCCGGCCGATCCACCGCCTTGACGTCGCGGCCCCCCTTCACCGTACCACCGAACACGGCAACGAAGGCCTTCCCATTAGTTGGCCGGACTCCTCCCACAACCGCCGGCGACAAACTCCGGCTGCGGAAGCTCCGCCGGTCAGCTCCCCGGCCTGCCATCACCAGCCGCGGCACGCTTGGCACGGAAGGGTACCGTGCCAGCCGGGCCGTGCCAGTCGATTTCTTGGTTGGGCTACGAGCCCGTTTCAGCAAAACAGGCCCCGCCTCGGCCCGATGAAAGGCCCGATCCACGTCCAGTGGGCCTGGAGATATGTTCGGCCCGCGAATCTGACTTGGGCCTGGATCTTGGGGTCTGGTTGGCGATTCCGGCACTCAGTCCTGGTGCCGAGTCAGCTCAGTCGTCTGGACTCCCTCCGCCACGCCGGGTTCCGGTTGCCCCGACCCCTTCCCCGGCGACCCTCGCCGGGCGACCTTCTTTGGCTTACGCCACCCCTCAGTGTCCGGTGAAGAGTCAGCCAGATCAACCTCAACCGTCTCCGGGGTCGTCTTCACCAAGCTTGCTCGCCGAGCCGACTCGGCCGCCTCCATCGTCTTCTTCACACCGCCCGGGGCGCCCGTGTTCCTCCAGTGCCTTTGCCGAGGCACCGTCATCCACGGACCAAAAGTCATCTGCGGGGGAGCTTCCGATCCACTAGCAGTCTCGCCCTGCCCTACCCGTCCTCCGCGCCTTGGCCCTCCGCCTCCGTCCCCAAATGCGTTCCCGGAGCCTGGTAACAACAATCACCGGCAAGGTGGTCCAAACGGGCGCAGCGATAGCATAGCCCCGGCAGATCTTCATAGGCGAAGGTCTGCCAGAACCTCGCCTGCACGCCCTGGACAATGGTCCCCGGGATCAGTGGTTGCCGGACGTTGATCTCAACTTTGACCCTGGCATACCCGATGCGCCGCCTCTCATGGGAGAATCGGTCGAGCTCCAGGGGGTTCCCCACCTCCGCCACAATCACCCTGATGGCCTCCATGTCCCAGTACTCAACAGGGAGCCCGGGCAGCCGGACCCAGACTACCGTTCGATTCACCGAATGGGTGCCCGGAATGAAATCGGGAACCCATTTTTTCCATTGCCAAGAGCTGCCCCGCCACCACCCACGGCCCAGCAGCAAGCGCCGCCGCCCGGTCGTCGCCCGATGCAAACCGGATGGTGACGAAGCCCTCCATCATAGGTAATACCTCAACTTCATTCTTCAGCTTTCCCCTGCTTCTGAGCTCCCGTGCCACTAGCTCCGGGGAGACTCTCCGTCCCAGGCTCTTAGCAATCACCGCCGTTTCCCTCCATTGGTTCCTGGCTGCCGCTACCCGCTCCTCCGGGACCACCGCCACCCGAGGGAACCTCCGTTGTAGATCCTCCAGTTCACCCGCAGTGAGACGATGACTGGGTTCCTCCGGCCGACGCACTGCCCCTCTCGCCACCTCCGACCACGTCGGCGTAGTCTTGGCCTGTCCAGGAGCAGTGTATGAGGGTCGGCTCCTACCCGGGTCGCCTGGCACCGCCGTGCCCGGGGTCACCATGGCCGCCCACCGGTTGTTTGAAAGTGCTTTCCCAACACCGTCTAATGCTGCTGAGCTCCCTTCGCTCCCTACACACCTCTCGCTTGCTGCCGGTCTTCCACGCCAGGGCCCTCGCGCCAGCTGCCGCCCCTCGCCGGAACCCTCCTATTAATTCTTCAAAACGGCCTATTTCCGCGTCCTCCAAACTTCGTCGGCATCGAAGCCAAAAGCGCGAGCTCTCTCTCTACAAAACATGTTTACTGTTCAGCAAGTAACAGTTGAATCCCAAATCCAGACTTTACCACCAAAATCTTTTCAGAATGATTTTTTATAAAAAAAACAAAAAGAAATCAGTGATAATCAATTCATCCCCTTAAAACTCATGGCAAGGCATGATGCTTCCAAACCGGAAGTCAGGCATCTTTAGTGAAATTAATATCTGTATGCTTAAAAACCTCATCTTAAAGAAACACGAATCTTGTCGTCTCATTTTGAAACTACTCACACCACTATGAAAAGAAAACCCTTTTTTCCTTTCTAATCAAAACAAAAGGCCCACATACATATCATGCCTTTGGATCTTAGGAAAATGAAGGTTCAAAATAGAGCCATCGAGAACGTTTATTTCTCCAGCCCCCTCGGGCATCGATTCACCAGCATGCTCAAATATCTCTTCGTATGGTTTGATACAGAGATATTTGCATTGCATTCTCGCTCCCTATGGAAGACTTCCGACTTATATTGGATCAGTTCCCTAACTGCGCATGGTCAAAATCATCAAGTACACAATTAATATCTTCATTCTTCCAGTACACAGTTAATATCCTTTAGTACGTAGTTACTAGATATATGTACACACTTAATATACCACCGTACATAATTAATATATCACAATGCACAGTTAATATAACAAGTACATAGTTAATATGCCATAATATGCAATTACTAGATATGCGTGTATGCTTAATGTACCACTGTACATACTTAATATACCATAGTATATAATCAATATACCGTAGTATATACTTACGATACCACAATACACAGTTAGTAGATATTTGTACATAGTTAATTACCACGGTGCATTGAGGATGATAGTGTTATTTTGATGATTAACAAGCAATTATCTAGAGTATGCTATAAGTTAAATTGATACTTCATTTATAAGTTCATTACTCTCAGTATATTTGGTTAATTGAAAATAGATACATGACCTTGTTCATTTGAATGAATCTAACCTTGAGAATGCAGCAAAGTGTGGATTGAGTCGACCCAAAGGTTGATTGGGTCAACCCCGGCACATCAAGAAATCATTTGGCACATTCCTGCAAAAATGGCACAAATGAACAGTGAGTTGGGTCGACCCAAGGTAAGCATGAGTCGACCCAACCTTGAAGAACCTCAAAAACATAACTGAAGAATGTTCTCTGGATTTACTGAGAGGGTCGACCCAAACAGTGGTTGAGTCGACCCAAGCTTGAGTCGACCCAAACCCTGAGAGGGTCGACCCAAAGGCAAGACAGAAAGACAGACAGAAATTGGTTCTCTGGAATTACTGAGAGGGTCGACCCAAGAAGAGGTTGAGTCGACCCAAGTGGACTTTGAGTCGACCCAAAGAATGGTTGGGTCGACCCATGGGAAGGAAGGCTGAAATTGAGGTTTCTGTGGTTTCTGAGAGGGTCGACCCAAGAAATGGTTGAGTCGACCCAAGTGAAGGTTGGGTCGACCCAAGGACAGGTTGAGCCGACCCAAACACGGGCTGAACATAACGGCTAGTTGTGCAGAAATGCTTTTTGGACTCCCAACGGCTATAAACGGCTAGTTTCTTCAATCCAACGGTCAGAAAGGACTATTTGGAGGTTGGAGAAGTATTTAAGAGGGAGTATTCATCAGAGGAAGCAAGCTTTGGGGAAAATACATCAAGTGCATTCAAGAGAGAACCCTAGCAAGACAAGCTTCATCAAGAGCTTCATTCAAGAATCAAAGAAAGGGATTGAGCAGATTCAAAGAGGCATTAAGAGCTCCTTCCCCCATTGAAGAGTGAAGCTTCCTTGACCAAGAAGAGCAAAGCGACTTCAAAGCGATAATTTCTTTCTAACTCTTCTTGTTGTTCATATTGCTTTATATGCTCATCTAGGAGTTTAAATCTTTTCTTTTCATTTGTTAAACACTTTGTAAAGGTTCGTTGGTGAGCCCGCAAAACCAACAAAGGTTTTTGGTGAACCCGGAAAACCAAAGTACAAAGGTTCGTTGGTGAGCCCGCAAAACCAACAAAGGTTTTTGGTGAACCCGGAAAACCAAAGTGTATAGGTTCGTTGGTGAGCCCGTAAAACCAACAAAGGTTTTTGGTGAACCCGAAAAACCAAAGTGTATAGGTTCGTTGGTGAGCCCGTAAAACCAACAAGGTTTTTGGATTGTGAGCCCGGAAAACAATCCAACTGTAATCCGCGAGATTATAGTGAATTCCCAAGGGGACGCTTGGGGAGTGGACGTAGGTGCTAAGGAGAGCACCGAACCACTATATATTGTTGTGTTTGTGTTGTGCTTGTGTTTCCGTTTATTCTTGCATCATCTTCTATCTTTGCACTAGTTTAAATCATTCTAATAGCTTAAGAAAGCATCCACCGCACTTATTTGAGAAAACGTTTAAAGCACCGAAAATTAGAAGAAACCAATTCACCCCCCCTCTTGGCTTGTCACCTTGGGCAACAAGTGGTATCAGAGCAAGGTGCTCTAATAGTACTCATTGATCTCACAATCAAGAGTTAAAGATCATGACAACCCAAGTGGGATGTTCTATGAGTGAGGGACAACTAATTGATAGACCTCCACTATTTGATGGTATAAACTACACATATTGGAAAGCACGCATGCGCATCTTCATTCAAGCACATGACTATGATTTATGGAGTATCATAGTCAATGGACCACACACAAGCACTAATCATGATAAGAAAATGACTCAGCAAAATGCAAAAGCCATGAATGTGCTAGTTTGTGCATTAAATGATAGTGAATTTAATTACATATCTTCTTGCATAACTGCTAAAGACATATGGAATATGCTAGAGATTAAATATGAAAGCACTAACATTTTTAGCAAATCAAAAATTAGCTTTGAAGAAGATGAGAGGCAAGCAGATATTGAAAATCTATGCCTTGTGGGACACAAGAACGAGGTATGTGTTGAAACACAAAGTGTCTCCTCTTCTGAATATGAAGTATATGATAAAACTGAAGATGATTTTACATTCGATGAACTTCATGATGCTTTTTCTGATTTGTATTTAGAACATAAGAAACTTATTTGTAGGAACAAGAACTTGAAGAATGAAAATCAAATTCTAATAGATGAAAAACTAAAACTAAATAATAAAATTGAAATCTTAATTAAAGAAAATAAAGAACTAAATCAGAGAAATCAACTTCTCACTGAAAGCCATGATAAACTTAAGAAAAACAATGGATTGCTTTCAGAAGATAATGAAAAATTAACTAAAGAAGTTGATAATTTGAAACCTACTGTTGAAAGATTCACTCCCAGCTCTGAAAAACTGAATTTAATGATAGAAAACTCAAGAGCTGTATATGACAAAGCTGGATTGGGATATCAACCTTGGTACACTCAAAAATCTTTCGAGAATATATTTCTTAAATCCTCCACTATTCATCCTAAAACGATTTTTCACAAATCTGGTGAAACTAATAAACAAAAACTGAAAACTGAAAATTCATTATCTATTTTTGCTAAATCTATGTTGTTTAAATTTAGCAAGAGTATGCAGAAGTATATTACTTGTACTCCTAAAACCTGCAAACTAATAGACAAAATGGTAATTAAGAGAATATGGGTTCCAAAAGGAACAATTATAGCTAACCTGCAAGGACCCAAAAGAGCTTGGGTTTCTAAGTTGAAAACATGATCATTGTTAGCAAATGTGTCTAGCTACCCAAGATTCCAATGAAAGATGTTATCTGGACAATGGGTTCTCTAGACACGTGTTAAAGAATAGAACTTAAAATATAATTAAGAAGAGTGACCAAAATGGAAGAAATAATGAAATTAGTAATCCTTGCATCCTCTCATATTGAAATTGTAGCTAGTATTAATCATTTCTGTGATATAGGCGATACTCTTGGTATGAAATGAAAATATATCCAAATCACTCCATCTTCCTATATTATGCTTCAGTTATTGATGGATAATTTGCTTAATCAATACTCTTAGAATAACTCTTTGAATTATCTATATGCTTGATTGAGAGTTGTTATCCATGGCATTATCCTTTATTGATCATAAACATAAGAATGTCTACTTGGTATTTTTTTTAAATATATGTATTAAGAATACCAAGATTAAAGAGTCTAGTTTTGGCATATAAAATCAACTCATACTAGTATGGACTTAATCTCAAAAGACCTTGTCATTGGTTCACTTAGATTAATTTTTGCAAGGTCAAAGTTTGCTATGTATGTCATCTAGAAAAACAAACTAGAATCATTTCTAAATCTGAAAATATTGTTTTCACCTTTTAGCCTTTGAAAACTCTTCATAAGAACTTATTTGGATCTCTAGGATTGTGAACCCAGGAGATAAGCTTTCTGATTTTGTAATTGTGGAAAATTTCTCAAAGCTAATATTGGTTTTGTTCTTGGCACTTAAATTAAAATATTTTCTGCATTGGCACAAACTCACAAAAAGGGTTCAAATGAAAAAGGTTTGCAAACTATGAAAATAAAATTGTATCATGGCATAGTTTTGAAAACCAATTTCTTATTGAGTTGTGCACAGAAAATAATATTGAATACAATTGTTTCTACACCAAGAACACCATAAATAAAATAGAGTTGATAGAATCCTTGAAGAAATGAAAAAGACAATGTTGTATGATAGTCATCTACTTAAATGATTTCTGTTAAAAGCTATCATCATTGCTTGTCATACATATGGTTTCTATTAGAAAACTCCTTTTGATCGTCTGAAAAATAGAAAATGATATATTGTATATCTTTTATATTTTTCAGTCATACATGTCATGCTTGATATATTCTTATGAAAATAATGTCAAATCTGGTAAAACAAATATTTCTTTGGATATTACTCTTCAAGCAATGCATATAGAATATTCAATGAAAAGATACTAGTTGTAGAGATATCAATTCATACTATTCTTATTAAAACTAGATCCTTTATTGAGAATATAGTTTATCATTTTGATTCTATGTAACAATCAGAATTTTGATAGACACAACTATTTAAGATAATTTGATTAAAACTTAACTGGTATATCTTATTAATAATTATCTTAAGCAAATAGAATCTAAGCTAAATTGCTTCTGACAATAAGAAATTGATTTGATCTTGATGAATCTTTCTATTGCCTCACATGCTTGTCCTTGAACCATTTTACTTAATGAAGTTATCTCTTTAGTTCAAGTGACTTGTGCTTGCTTATATTTAGGCAATCTCTTGAGTAAAGTGACTCAAATTCAATTATTGTCATGTCTCATGTTGAGTCATCTAGTTAAGAAATATGTTGTATGAATGTTTTTGTATCCTAGAGAACCTAATGAATTGCCTTCAAGAAAAGAAAAAGATTTTGCTAATGATACAGGATTTGTGAGCAAGAAATTTCAACTTGAAGGACACCTCGATGAAAGATACAATAAACATTCCCTTGGAAACAAAAAAAAAAAAGAAGATTTTCTTCAGCCAAGGGAATAAAGAATCTAAAAGGTATTTGGCTTGAAGAATGCTAAATGCACTGGTAATCTAAACTCTTCTCTTGTGAGTTAGTTGAGCAAAATCAATAATCTGAAATTATATGGTAGCATGATTAAACCTTTAATTGCTGATCATCTTGATATCATGCTTCATTCTCATGCTAGTGATGATTGTTTCATGGTGTGATTAAATTGAAGTTTACTTTTTCCTATATAATGCATAACCATGAAATACACAAGTTTATGCCTCAAATCTCTAATTCAAAATAACTTGTGATAAGCTATGAATCATTGGGCATAATGAAAATGCTGTTTGCATGATATATATTTATATGCAGCATATTAGATTAATTCTTTATTCTGCTCTTTCATGTAACTACTTGAAAATAACAAAAAGAGAGAGAGATAAAGAAAAAGAAAATGAACATTGCTCAGAAGAAGTAAAAGCTAAGTAAATACTCCAATCTTAAGTAAAAGCAGCACAAGCATAATATATTCAGCATATTTGTGAGACTTGTGTGAACATTCTTTTGGAAGGGATAAAATTCGTAATTAATTATATTTAAATAGGAAGAGTTTGGAGTGAATATCTTGTTGCTAAAGAGAATAGTTTAACATTTCTACATTGCTCATTATAGGGATGGTGCCAATGGAGAGGCTAGTGGTAGTACCCGGCACTATTTGACCCAACTATTCGGTGCAGGGCATATTAGGGACGGCACAAGAGGGAGGCTAGTGGTAGTACCTCGTGCCCCTTCCAACTCCACCGGATAGGGAGCAAATAGAATATAGAGCATAGAAAAGTAAAACCGAAAAATAAATGAAGATAATCAAAATGTTCATTGAATGGTTAAAGAAAGAAATTAAAAATTTGGGGAATGAATGATAAATAAATAAAAATATATAAGAAGGTTGTGAAAAATCAAATGAAGTTTGAATCACTTGAAAACACACCTTAAGGATAAAATCAGTGCTAAATTGTATTTAAATAAAGGAAATTTTATTTGAAAAGAATTGATTTTGATCCATGACATGCTTGTTATGTTTTGCATATTTTGAATTATGTGTTTTCAATATTCAAATAGCAAAGATCTTTCCTAGATATAACTTGTAATGCTTTATGCCTATAAATTTTGATTGAAACATGTTATTACCAACAACAACATCATTTTGTTTTAATGAATATATTTTGAAAAATAAAATAAAAAATTTAATTTGAATTTGCAAATTAGGCAAAATGGATTGATTCTGACATATCTTTTATCTTGCCTAACATTAGTACATAATATCCTCCAATTTGTACCAAAAATTCAATATGAATTACAAAGATTCTGGATGTGCTCTAATGTTCTTGAAATATGTGTCTTCAATCTTAATAATTTAAGATGAGCTACAATGTAGAAGATGCATATCTCAAATTATAATCCTGAAAGGCTCCTTGAAAATTTTTATGAAATTCAGAATCTGATGTTGTATAAAAGCTTAAACTTAATTTAAAAATGCCTCTATCATTGTATTTTTGTAACCTTCATTATATGCTTCAATGATTGCATCATTTTGGGGAATAACTCAATATGAATTTCTAGATAAAATTACAGCTTAAGAAAAATAGAATAATTCTGATGCCTTGATTGCTTGCCCTGATACGCATCTGAAACATATCATTTCTTATCTTCAAAGTGTACTAATATTGGTCTGAATGATGTGTCTTTTGATGATCTTGATTGCAAACAAATATTTTTTAATATATGATTTTATTTTGATATTGAAAAGATTTATTGTGCTTCATATATACATTGCTGAAAAACCTTGATTAAGAAATTGAGTTCTATAAATACATATACTTCAATGGTCATCTATATATTTTTTTTTTTCCTCTCCTACATTGTTAAAGACTTTCATCAAAATATATATGTATATATATTATTAAAAGAGTGAATGATCTCAAGTCTAGAAATATTTCAGCTCACTCAAATGATTTTTAAAAGAAAGAAAATGTAAATGCTCTTGAAAGAATTTGAGCTTCAAATGAATCATTTTCTGATTAATATTTCAGTACATTTTCTCAAAGATTAAGAGGAAGCATAACTTGTTCTTAAAAGATTAAAAAGAGTGATTGCTATAAATTTTGAATAACTCTAGATCACTCTACATTCTTGATATCATAAAGGTTCAGTTTTATTCACGTTTATCATTAAAATCTGAAATTCAACTAAAGATAAGAGAAAGAATACTAAATGTAAAGTGGTATTAAACTTTGTGCTTCATTGAATATCTTTTGAAAGTTGGATTTTTATCTGTACTTAATTGGTAAATCACTTGTTTTGAAAACTAAGTGAAAAGGATTCCATTTGTCTTAGTATTGGAAATTTACTTTGGAATCTACTAATGAGCTCTTATTGGCTTGCACTTTAGTGTTTCAATCATGAGCCAATTCATTTTAATTGATTTTGATGCTATGATCTTTAAAGGAGTAAAAGAAAGTCTTTAAGAGAGGTTTAAAAGAACTTTCAATGCCCTGAATTTTATATATCCTACATTGCATAAATTCATGTCTTGGTATCTATGCTCCAATACTTTTATATCATGAAAGAACTTTGAAGTCATTAAGAATTAAGGATTCAACATAATCTTATATTTTTTGAGTATATAAGTTTTGATCTTTATCTGCTCTTATACTATACTCTAAAAATTAATTAGATTGCTCTCATGTTGCTATATACTTAATATATTAAAAAAAAAGAGGAGGATATTGGATTTTCATTCGTGCTTTCTTTGAATATTATTCTTGATACTCCTTGAAATAACTTGAAAAAGATTCCATCTACACTTGATTTCAAAACTATCTTTGGAATCTACATTTAGAGATCACTTCTGGCTTACATTCTAAATATCTCATTCCTAAAGCCAAACACATAGAAATAAGATATCATTTTATTAGGGATCATGTGCAAAATGGAAACATATGAGCATATATGCACTGAAAAACAATTAGCCGACATATTCACAAAACCCTTGAGTGAAGATAGATTCTGCACGCTAAGGAGGAAATTAGGCATATGTGATCCGTTTTATTGAAGAGATATAAAAGGAAGCAAGCAGTCTCATGATACATTCCTCCCATTTCTAAAAACCTATGAAACATGAGTCAAACTTGTAATCTATAGATTCCTTACTCATGTATCATTGTCCCAGAAAGAATTTATAAGGATTGGAAGCAAGAAAAATTTTTAGAAGCAAAAAGGAAGAGAAAAGAAAAATTCTGCACTTGGGTCGACCCAACCCAGAATAGGGTCGACCCAACGTTGAGTCGACCCAAGAAAATTCTTGAGTCGACCCAACGTCGGGACCCCACTGTTAAAAGGGGGACCCGTGAGCTATCTAGGGCACTGTTTACCCTTTGTCCTCTTCCGAAAACTCTATTTTCCACTCTCAATTAGAGTCTCCCTAGGCTGATCTTAGCATCTATATTTAGAGCCTAGGCTAGAAATCTAGTTCTCGTATGTATCTTGCCTTTTCTCATATGTATCTTGCTTTTTTCCTTATGAATCTTGTCTTTCCCTTATATCTTTAAATCTTGATTGTGGAACATTGTACTTTTCATCATTTTGAGCATTAATATATGAAAATGTTCCTATTTTGATCAATGAAGTCTGAAGTTTGTTCTTTATTGCATCTTTTCCCATATATATGTTTTTGATGATAACAAAAAGGGGGAGAAGAGAAGGAAAGAGTATATAAAGGAGAAGAGAAGGAAAGAGTATATAAAAGAGAAGAGAAGGAAAGAGTATATAAAGGAGAAGAGAAGGAAAGAGTATATAAAAGAGAAGAGAAGGAAAGAGTATATAAAAGAGAAGAGAAGGAAAGAGTATATAAAGGGAGAAGAAAGAGTATTACTTTTGTGAGAAAGAGTAAGTAAAGAAGTTATGAAAAGAAAAGAGAAATAAATGGGCAAACAAATTGAAAATCATATAAGAAAGCTTACATATCTAAGGGGGAGCAATTTGTAACAATGAAAATCATCAAATCAAAAATTTCTATCATAATTCAGAATTTGGCACATATAAATTCAGAATTTGGCACGCTCCTTTCTCACCCCGATACATAAGCTGAAACTCTTATTTTATCTCAAATTTTTGAAGTTTCATTGCTAATGAATTATAAATGAAAGGGGAAGCAATTCAAAAAGTCAAATTGGCAACATTTGAATGATATAGGGGGAGATTTCACAAGTATATATGAAAAGCTGAAATTCAGCAATTTAATCCCTTTTATAAACTGATTTTAAAGACAAGTATCAATTGACTTATACTCTTTATTTTGTAATCATCAAAAAGGGGGAGATTGAGGATGATAGTGTTATTTTGATGATTAACAAGCAATTATCTAGAGTATGCTATAAGTTAAATTGATACTTCATTTATAAGTTCATTACTCTCAGTATATTTGGTTAATTGAAAATAGATACATGACCTTGTTCATTTGAATGAATCTAACCTTGAGAATGCAGCAAAGTGTGGATTGAGTCGACCCAAAGGTTGATTGGGTCAACCCCGGCACATCAAGAAATCATTTGGCACACTCCTGCAAAAATGGCACAAATGAACAGTGAGTTGGGTCGACCCAAGGTAAGCATGAGTCGACCCAACCTTGAAGAACCTCAAAAACATAACTGAAGAATGTTCTCTGGATTTACTGAGAGGGTCGACCCAAACAGTGGTTGAGTCGACCCAAGCTTGAGTCGACCCAAACCCTGAGAGGGTCGACCCAAAGGCAAGACAGAAAGACAGACAGAAATTGGTTCTCTGGAATTACTGAGAGGGTCGACCCAAGAAGAGGTTGAGTCGACCCAAGTGGACTTTGAGTCGACCCAAAGAATGGTTGGGTCGACCCATGGGAAGGAAGGCTGAAATTGAGGTTTCTGTGGTTTCTGAGAGGGTCGACCCAAGAAATGGTTGAGTCGACCCAAGTGAAGGTTGGGTCGACCCAAGGACAGGTTGAGCCGACCCAAACACGGGCTGAACATAACGGCTAGTTGTGCAGAAATGCTTTTTGGACTCCCAACGGCTATAAACGGCTAGTTTCTTCAATCCAACGGTCAGAAAGGACTATTTGGAGGTTGGAGAAGTATTTAAGAGGGAGTATTCATCAGAGGAAGCAAGCTTTGGGGAAAATACATCAAGTGCATTCAAGAGAGAGCCCTAGCAAGACAAGCTTCATCAAGAGCTTCATTCAAGAATCAAAGAAAGGGATTGAGCAGATTCAAAGAGGCATTAAGAGCTCCTTCCCCCATTGAAGAGTGAAGCTTCCTTGACCAAGAAGAGCAAAGCGACTTCAAAGCGATAATTTCTTTCTAACTCTTCTTGTTGTTCATATTGCTTTATATGCTCATCTAGGAGTTTAAATCTTTTCTTTTCATTTGTTAAACACTTTGTAAAGGTTCGTTGGTGAGCCCGCAAAACCAACAAAGGTTTTTGGTGAACCCGGAAAACCAAAGTACAAAGGTTCGTTGGTGAGCCCGCAAAACCAACAAAGGTTTTTGGTGAACCCGGAAAACCAAAGTGTATAGGTTCGTTGGTGAGCCCGTAAAACCAACAAAGATTTTTGGTGAACCCGGAAAACCAAAGTGTATAGGTTCGTTGGTGAGCCCGTAAAACCAACAAGGTTTTTGGATTGTGAGCCCGGAAAACAATCCAACTGTAATCCGCGAGATTATAGTGAATTCCCAAGGGGACGCTTGGGGAGTGGACGTAGGTGCTAAGGAGAGCACCGAACCACTATATATTGTTGTGTTTGTGTTGTGCTTGTGTTTCCGTTTATTCTTGCATCATCTTCTATCTTTGCACTAGTTTAAATCATTCTAATAGCTTAAGAAAGCATCCACCGCACTTATTTGAGAAAACGTTTAAAGCACCGAAAATTAGAAGAAACCAATTCACCCCCCCTCTTGGCTTGTCACCTTGGGCAACATGCATAATTAATATACCACAGTATACACTTAATATATTGCAGTACAGATGGTTCGCACTTCATATACCATGCGGTACATACTTAATGTACTATAGTACGTACTTAATATACCATAGTACACACTTAATATATCCTAATACATAATTAACATACCACAGCAAACAACTATTATATATGTTGTTGACATAGTTAAAGTAACATGTGACACAATTAATCTCTCTTTCTATATATTTGCATATATTGATTGTACATAGTTAAGATACTAACACACGCATTTATCAAGGCAAAGTATCCTTTTACAGTTAATATACATTTATCAAATAAACATTTGTAACATAAGTGAATCATTCGTCAACATACTATTTGGAACATTATACTCAAAATATATCAATGCAATAATAGACATGAGGGGGGGGGGGGGGCGCAAAATGGATCGTCCTGCTCAAGACAAGGGATCATCCCATTCTAGCCAGGCAGATTTCAGCACCGACTAAGCCAGACCTCGGTCCTGCTAAGAGCCAGTCCAATCTCGGACTTCACCGAAGGCTCAGCCGACTTCGGCCAGATCTCTCTGCTGCTACGACATGTAGCAATCTCTTCTGATTCTTATAATGACATCCCGGGCTCGAGCTCGAAGCGCCCTGCTGCATTGACTGCAAGCCAAAGAGCTCCTTCGACTGTAGGACTATACGACGACGCGCCCCGGCCAAGCTCGGGGCACCCTTATATTCGCCGACGCGCCCCGACCCGAGCTCGGAGCGCTTTTATATTCGCCGACACATCCTAACCCGAGCTCGGGGCGCCTTTATACTCGACAACACGCCCCGGCCGAACTCGGGGCGCCCTTGATATTCGACGATGCGCCCTGGCCAAGTTTGGGGCGCTCTATCCAACAACGTGCCTCGACCCTCGAGCTCGGGGCACCCTACCGAGCAAACTTCAGAATTGGAGAGGCTAGGCCGACCTCAGCACCCGCCAAGCCAACCTCACTAAACATATGCCGCGGCTCCCGAGCGAGCCCGACCTTAATGCCCACTGGGCTGACCTCGCCGAATATATGATGCGACCCCTCATCGAGTTCGACCTCGCCCACGTCCGCATCCACATGCGCACCCACGCCCGCATACGTAGCCGTACATTACCACTTCACCGCGCCATATGGTTTGCTTGCTGGCCAACGACAACCAAAGACGACGCCATGCTGCCCCAGCCATACCCTGCCACATCTACCAATGCCTTACCGTTCATAAGAACGGCCTACGCCGTGCGCCTCAAACAAACTCTAGCTGTACGCTATCTGGCTAAAAGCCATCTCCTCCCATGATGAGGACGGGTCATACCTCCGCCACCTAGCATCTCTATGGAGACTATAAATAGCTCCATCAGGTAACGCCTAAAGAACTTTTGGAGAGGGAGGACCAACTAAGATTCACTCTAACTTGAGCGTCGGAGGATCCTCACTGGAACCACCGGTGAGGCTTTGTGCAGGTACGCTGTCGCACGAGAGGTGGCTCTCCTTTCTCCGCTCCGGCTGGCAGCTTCCTCGACTCCCCCAGCATGGTCACCCTCGGGCCAAATTTGAACCACAACAAGACAAATGAGACATAAAGTTATAATGTTATATTACACAAGATAATCAAACTATTACAATGTCATATTACACAACTAAGATATGAAGTTATAATGCTATCTCATCTGGCATGCTCCAATCTCTCATGCTTGATAAACTCTGCTCATACCATTGCCTAAAAACTATTATAGATAACATAGTGGCCATTAAACAAAATATATGCAGTGATCTCAAGTGCTTTGCTCATTCACGAATTGCTAATCTTATGTTGATAGATGTTCACACAGGTGGGTGGATGAAATAGAAATTTGATGGCATAAGGTTGAAGTGGTTAGCACGTATAAATATTAAATAGCAAGCTAGGAAAGTCAAGCAATTGCAGATTTTGAACAAAATACTTTCTTCATAGCCACCTTTTGGATTTCAATCCAAGCCTACAATACGATTACCAAGCAACCTAACACCACCTTGTTATCATTTATCAATGGCCAACACCAGAGCCACAAGATCTGCTGCCTACCATGTATCTAAGTTGGTTCACAACACATCATCTCGTCCAGAGCCTGATTACCCGCTCCTAGCTCTTGCAATCTGAACAACATCAGTGCTAAGTATCACTATAGTAATGGAGGAAGAGATGCAAGAAGAAAAGAGCAATCTCTTTTATTTGCAAGAGAAAGGAGCAGCAGAAGCAGCTGAAGGTCCCATTTTTGTTCGTAATTTTTTTTTGAAAAGAAGAAGAAGATGATGATGATGATGATGATGATGGCTTTCAGGCAGATGTTCAAGTCTGGGCAAGCCCGTGGAGAAGGTCAAGCAATGGTGCCCGATAAGATTAAAAAAAAGAAAAAAAAAAAGCTCTATACCATATGTCCATATGGCACGATAAGATTGGCGAACTTTTGCTTGCTCCTCGCAATACTAAATGGTTTACGGTGTGAGTTGTGGAGGGCCAATCCTTGCCACTTATGGCGACGGACCTTCGAGGGGTTTCTTCTTTTCTTTTCCCCTCTTTTTAATAATATTATATCCAAGTTTATTTTTTTTTAGTAATCTCTTATATCCAATTTAAATTTATGGATAGTGATAAGAAAGTTGGACCTAATACGATCAAAAATGAGATAACTAGCCAAAGTGAGAATGTAATAAAAAATAATATAACAATAACGATCTAGATAGAAATAAAGAATGGGGAAGAAATGTTTGCATAACTACACTAATTTATACAAGAATGATACCTCAGCAACAACGGTCTATATTAAGAAGAGAGAAGAGAGAAATAAAGTGAGAGAGATAAGTTTGCAAAAAGAAGGGAAGGAGAGGCAACCAAAGCACGAGTCGAAAAAATTTATGGCACAAATAGAAGCAACATTTATACTCTGAGGAAGAGGAGAGACTTAATTGTCATTTTCTTACTTTTGATTTTGTTGGTTGCACCTATGTCCAAGTAGCGCGAGTAGCCGTTGTACCAAAAAAAAAGTATGAATTAAAAAAAAGGGTCAAGATAAGAGATAATAATAGGCGAGAGAGGAATGAAAATTTTCTTTTTTATTATTAAAAATGGTCTCGTATTTTTTTCTCTCTATTTTGATGGCTAAAGGAGAATATCAGCTTCAATTTTTTGACTTGGCCTTTGCTAGTTGAGACACATGTCAATAGTTTGATTTCTTTCTTTCTTATTGTTCATTCTTGTCTTTTTCATGCCAAGCTATAGTTGAGTACCTCACATAATAAAATTAAAAAGATTATTAGAGTGGCTTTCTTCTATATGTTTGTCCTTGTCTAAAGAAAGGAGGACAAAAAATGCGGGATTGGTGCG
Source organism: Phoenix dactylifera (assembly GCF_009389715.1). NCBI lineage: Eukaryota > Viridiplantae > Streptophyta > Magnoliopsida > Arecales > Arecaceae > Phoenix > Phoenix dactylifera. The sequence continues at coordinate 371,616 of NW_024067908.1, read as the reverse complement.
AAGGGGAAAAAGCTGGCACCATGATTTACGCAGCAAGAAATTGAAGCATGCTCATAAAATAAGGGAGTTCTGATGTAAGTCCATATAGCCTTTTGCTCCATTTCTTAGGTAGTACAAGTTGCTTGGAATACTTATGAATGATTTTTTTTTTTTTTTTTTCTGGCAAAACCACAGAAGAAATTAGTAGGCAGAGTAGCTACATATTTAAAACCAATGGATCTGCAAGCTAGAAGGCCTAGGTTAAATGGATTCACATTCTTCATTTAATTGTATAAGCAGTGTGTGTTACGTTGATAAAAATATAAGACACATCAATTGCACCATAAACCTTCTTTAGAAAGCCATTTATTAAACATTTATGGGACATGTATTTATTTTTTACTTTATTTTATTTTTGATTTATTTATTATTTATTATTTCCAAAAAAATGGTTGAGTCATCATCATATCATCAAGGAAAATGATTAAAAAAACAAAAAAAAGGAAATATATAAAAACAGAGAGGGGGTGCATTGAAGAAGGGATTTATTGTAGGATATCCCATGCTCGAGGTGGCTGAACTGCTGCTATGCAAGCCTATCTTGGCAGGCCATGTAACTGGAAATGGGCATCTTACATTGGATTCGAGTTGTATCTTTCACATAAAAAATTGATTGTTCTTTTTTTTTCTACGTCGATTATTGAATCGCATCCCATGTAGATCTCAAAGTACTCCAAATTATTTTATTCATCTATCTGCATAGATCTTGAAGCGGCTATTGTGTGATCCAACGGTAAATTCATACGAAAGAAGGCAAAAGATACAACCCTCAGGATCTTACATGAGCACAATCAAATCCACTGTTTGAGAATGCTCAAACGGCTACCTCCAGTAAATTACTGTTACGCTTAAATGGGGGCATTTCTTCTCACAATTTGATGGCAGGTATGGAATTTGGACAATTAACCTTTGATGGATGCAACCCAAAATTATGCAAGCCCATTTACTAAGCCCACTTGAGCCCAGACGCGGGCAAGGATGGCGCAAAATTTTTTAAGGCCATCTACTAAGCCCACTTGAACCCATACACGAGCCCGTGCCCTATCAGTTGGTCCAATAAACGACCGCCACATTAACGAAGCGATATGGACCACATGGGAAAATCCGATGTGGCGGTCGCGGGCGACCAGCGAGGCATAAAATGCGACGCCGAACAAAAAAAACCAGTTCCAGGTAAAGGCAATCCGCACCCAACGACATAAACTTCCTGTTTTCTTGGGTCCCACATCTAAGTTCCGCTGTGGTTCCTTTCTCGGTCACTGTAGAACTTACCCAGAAAGCGTGACGACCAGTCGACCGTACGTGGGGAGAAATTTATTTTCTATATAGCGTGCACCACGTGGCCGTAAACCCCATAAGTACAGCAAGTAACGGTGCGCCCAATAAATTTTATAAAAATAAACGGTTGTGATTGACGGCATATCCGGACAGATGGTGCACGCAACGCAGTGCCAGGTATAATTTTCTCGTAAGTGGGGCCGTTTATCAGCGCATGCGAGCCTTATCCTCACTTAGGACCGTAGGATGAGACCCCCGAGTTAGACAATCCGACGGTTGATGATCAAAGAAACAAACCCTAGCGTAGATATGTGTACAATAGGGGCCCCTCGCTCTTTCAGCATTCCTTCCTTGCTCCATTCCCGTTTTCCTTTTCCTTGGTTGCCCCGAAAGCGAGAAAGCGAGAAGAGAATGTCGGACGAGGAGCATCAATTCGAGTCGCAGGCGGACGCTGGGGCTTCCAAGACGTTCCCGCAGCAGGCCGGAACCATTAGGAAGAATGGCTACATCGTCATTAAAGGCAGGCCCTGCAAGGTAGTTGATTGAACCCGGCTAGCTTTGACTCTTGATGTATTTCTTGTTGGACTTGTTCGTAGTTTTCCTAGGTCTGGTCGAGTTCTTGATCTGGGTTTTCTTTCTTGATATGATTATTTGGAAATTTTTATGATTATTCGCTGGTCTTTAGACGACGAGAAGGAGATAGAAAAACTTAGTTGCGTTCCTGAATTTTGGAAGTTGAGATCCTTTATTTTGATAGGAGAATGTGAAAAGGAATTCTTATCTCTAGTTAGATCGATTATCAATTCATTATCGTCTAATGCTGGCTTATGAATTTGCGGAGGCAGTTGCTTCTCACAAAAGGAGGAACCTTGAAGCTATGTATAAGATTGGTCATCTGATATGGACAACAAGCAATCGTTTAAGTTTGATTAATGATGGTGGAATTTGGCATAGATGGATAGATTTGGATGAAGTTTGATTTATGTTGGAAATAGTGTTATCTAGCTTTTGTGCTTTTCTTGATAGGTTTTGTCGTTGCTTATGATTGTTGAAAGGCACTTTGCTTGGTAGAGAAACTTATTCTAAAGTGAATCTGTTTTCCACCACCTTTCGCCTTGGATATGGGGGTTACATGTTGAGGCATTGAAACTGTCAATCATATTCAGTTGATTAACTAATGTTTTTTGAGAACAATTTGGAGAAGTTGGTTCATGTCACCGTCAGTTTTGGAATTTATTCTTAATCGGAGACAAGTTTGAGACTCGTGAATTAGGATTGGTATCAGGAGGTGAGGTTTGTTTAGGCCTCAAGTAGTTAGCGTGGAGAATGAGGAAACGTTCCTTGGGTTCTCAACTGTCTTCCTTTTTCTGATACCTGATCTGCCGGAACTTATCATCTTCTAGGTCACTAAAGAGAGTATTGTTTATCTTGTGTTCGCTAGGGCCTTTTATTTGGTTTAGATGATCTTTATCCATTGTCTACTCAACTTTCTGTAATAGCTTGGACTGATGATTGTTTGTGTATCAGGAATATAGTATAGATCAAGGAGTTGATAATTTTCTGATGCTTTTATTAACACATGCAATGAGTGGCTCTCATTCTTGAGTTCAAAATTGTGAGAAAAATTATAGTTGATCTTGTAGAAATTTCTGCTACAGTTTACTTCACAAAAAGTTATGGATCAGTGCTACACTTCTTTATGCAAATAAATTTCTGTTTAGGCCTTATCCGCAGGTATATGTCTTGCAGCTTTAGTATATGCTTATAGGATTGAGTGTTAACCAAAAGGGTTGGCATGAGGTGTTAAGCTAGCTGTAAGATCTACTCAATTCTTTCATGGAGCCTACTTTACTTACAGCTGTTCTTTGTAGATGACCCGGTATTTATTGGGAAAAGACTGGGATGATGATGGTGATAATAATTACAATTCTTTTTTGATCTCCTGATATTTCCTGTCGATTTTGCAACCTATATGCTTAATAACCCAACAGTTGAACCGGAGAACAACAAACAAAAAGAAAAATTCTAACTTCTACTTCATTAATAAGATTCATATTTCGCAAATTGTTATTTTTCATCTTTTAATAGGTATACTCTATTGGACCCCAAAGGCCTTGATCCTGAATGCATCGTGTATGTGGCCAAATTCCAGCTTGTTGGAAAAAATAACAAAGACAGTAGGTTTTAGACATGTTTTGCTATTACTTGTTTTAGTTTCTTCTCTATTTCGGCTTAGATTAATGTTTTGGGACCATTCTACCATTATGTTGAGATTATTGTTTTGATACTATTATGCATGAACTATTGTTATTACTATTTGTTTAAGCTGCATGTTGGTATTCTACCATCTTCTTGATGATTTAAGTTTTATTTTATAGTTTCTATTGATGAGGTGAATGGTGGTTGTTTGGTTGGCTCATTGTCAATGTGTTAGCTATTATCCACAAGTTGCTAATGGAGAACAAACCTTACTTGAATAAAAAATCATTCAAATACATTCTCTCTCCTTTTTCTATTTTGCTGAATATTAATCCTAGAATGAATTTTGTTGTAGGTTGTTGAGGTTTCAACCTCTAAAACAGGCAAGCATGGTCATGCCAAGTGCCACTTCGTTGCAATTGATATCTTCAATTCCAAAAAGCTTGAGGATATTGTTCCTTCATCCCATAACTGCGATGTAATCCATTTTCTCATTGTCACCCTTCACAGAAGTATGGAAATCATTCTAAGATTGAGTTTTAAATCCTTTGTTTGTTGATTTGTGCAGGCTCCTCATGTTACTCGCACTGACTATCAACTCATTGATATATCTGAAGATGGTTTTGTATGCTCATTCACTACCTTTCAATCTCCATTTTGAGATTCATACAATACATGGATTTGTTGAACCTTGTTCGTGTTGTGAACCAGTTGGGCTGAGTTCTTATCTTGCAGGTGAGTCTTCTGATGGAGAATGGGAACACAAAGGATGACCTGAGGCTTCCAACCGATGAGACTTTGCTTGCCCAGGTTTTTATCTTTGGCCACGTCTTTTTACAAATTACACCTTATAATAAGGAGTCATCTTTTAACACTAACCAAGTCAAATGGGATCCATGTAATTTGTCAATTTGTATGACAATTCAATTTTTAGAAGAAAAAAAGTGGTTCACTTGATTGGGTTCTAATTGTCAGGCAATATTTGTTAGAGTTTGTTTTAAATTTCTAATCCTTTTGTTTTTTTTGATTGCTACAACACTGATGTGCGACTTATCAAGTTTATCAGATCTGCTTTGGGCCCTACAATCTGTACTTATATTAAAGATGTTGATCCTTCAGAGTTCACTGTACTCCACAAAGTAGTGGCTAGTATGTGTCTACTCTCATTTGTCTTGTTTTTATTTCTTTATGGATCTGACCTCTGGTCGGTGGGATTCACTTATTTTAACTGGTTAATGGATGGGGTGCAATTTCTTTGGGTCAAGACTCTGATTGTTGGCTATTTTCCTGTAGCTCCATATATTCAGCAGTCAGCACATTTTGCCACCTTATTTTTTCTTTTTCTCTCATCTGTCTACTTTCACCACAGCCTTATGACTCAATCTGCTTGTTATCTCATTTTTCCTAGAGCCTCAAACTTCACTCACAAATTTGCTCCATCTTGTCCATGGTGAATTATGTTTTCACTTCATGTATTCTTTTTTCCCACATAATCCTTCTTGCTGAATGATGATCTTTACCTGGTGCACCCTTTGATTAGTTGGAATAATATTTTTTCTTAACCTTTTCATTTGGCATATGAATATTATCTCCTTGACAAATTTGGTCCTCTAATAGAGCCACCGTTAATTTTCTCACTCCTTATACTTAGTCACAATATGTCACAACTGCCCAACTTGTCCTGTATGTTCTAGGACTAATGCTTTGCCATCCATTTGCTTATCGTACTTGCATTTTACACAAGGAAAACACCATATCCTGACACTATTTTTCTTTTTTTATTAGACATGCACAATTGTAGGACAAATTTCTATAATTTCAAGCATATCATCTTTTTATCCATTGCTTCTTTTAGGACTTAACTCCATCGTTATATGATTCTTGCGATGAGACTTTACTACTGCACTTGCATACTATGATTAGTACCAAGGTTCGCTAAACTGGTGCTGTGACCCCTATTGGTTGACTACTAGTATGGTATGGCACGGGTTTGTACCGTGCCATGCTGGAGCATACCGAAACAGAGAGAGAGGGGGAGAGGGAGGAGCGAAGAATGAGAGAGAGGGGAAGGGAGAGGGAGAGGGGGAGAGGAAGAAGGAGACGAAGGGAGAGAGAGGGGGCATGCAGGAGACCTGAGAGAGAGAGAGAGATGTTGTCAGGGAGCATGGTGAAGGCGAGGGTGATGATGTCATCGACAAGGACGAGGTCATGGAGTAATCACATGTGGATCGGCATCGAGATGAGACTTGAGATGAGGGAGTTGTCGAAGGGGTGGATCTAAAGGAAAGGGAGGGGAAGGAGGTGGAGATGGTGGCATTGGAATAATTCATAGCCAATGGCGAGCAGGATGTGATGGAGGAGGGATCGTGAGGTGGAGAGAGCAGAGAGAAAATCTCGAAGGCTCTTAAAGAGGCGACCAAGGTCGGCGGCGGTTCTACCCGTTCCGAACCGTACCGGTGGCTCACGGGTACGGTTTTGGCTGTAGAAACGAGAGACATGCTAGAGCCGGTGAAGGAAAAGGAAAGAGAAAGCGAGCAGGGGAGGGAGAGGGAGAGGCGGCGGGGGCCGTCGGAGGCCGCAGGGGGCGAGGCCGCAGCCGGTTCTTCTATTTCGAATGAAGCAGAGGTCCGGCCACGGCTAAAAAGTTTTGGATTTTTAAATGAAGTCAGCAAATCGGCCCCCACCGGCCCCTTGTGGCCGTCCACTGGCGTCCACCACCCTCCAGCAGCCTCTCTCCCCCTTCTCTCTCTCTCTCTCTCTTTTCCTCTCTCCCACAGTACTGTGCCCTCGTTGGTACAGGCCCGGCATGACTTGTACTGACTCGAGCCGCCGGAGAATCGGTACGGTGCCCGATACCGGTTCCTCCGACTTTGGAGGCGACAAATGTCTCAACAAAAAAAAAGGCAACAGAGCGATTTATAACCCGAACCGACCCACACAGCTGAATTGTCCCAAGTGGCATTGGTTCGGATTAGTTTGACATTCCTTGATTAGTGCTAATGGTTCATCTCTTGCATATCATGTCAATTTCCAACATCATCTTTTTCTAATGGAGGAATACTGCTGCTTATGGAATCTCCTTGTACCTTGTTGCTAGCAGGTGTTGCTACTTTGCAGTTCTACATTGTTTGATTTCAGAATTTTAAGAGGCCTACTTGGTTGTTTGCTCATTATTCAGGCCTCCTTTACAGCTTGTCCTTTATCCCCATATACAATTCTATGTTGATTATCTATGCTCCTGTGGTGAGGTGAACTTTTGATAGAGGATCTGCCTCGTCACAGGACCATACTTTTCATTCATGGCATAGGTGCTTCCTCATGATAGGAGCCTCATCAGGGTCATGAGTACCAAGCTTCTTTGTGTTTATCAATTAGTAAATCTGCTGCAACCTTATACTTCATTTTTTTTCTTGAGGGAAACACCTGTATATGAACCCTTCATGATTGAGGGAAATTTATGAGAAAGTTGATGCAGTAATTTACAAATTTAAATTTTATATGATCTCCATCATTTTGTTTATGATCTTTTACTATATCGTACATATATTTACATGGGCTTCTTGTATACGGCTCTATGTCATGTTAATAAGAACTGCATTGACTCAAAACCTTGCTTAAAAATAAGCTTCTCCTCATGAATTGTACCTTGATTTTTTGGTGTCAATTGTTGTTTATTATAGCTAGTTTTAATTTTTAAGTAATCAAGCAGAGGATGGGAATAGGTTTCAATTGGTTTTATCTGCTAAGGAAGCTGAAGATGATTTATGGAAAATTGACTGCTCATGGATTGATTTTTTTTTTGAGGGAATATAAATTTATTAAAACTGGGAGAAGCAAATCTAGTTGTCAAAAGAGAACTAGAATGATTGAAGGACTTCATATTTTATATTAACCAATATATATGCATGAATTAATGGGGAAGGGGGGAAACACATTTAAGGAAGTAGCAAGTATTATTTAATTTAGGTGGTTGGTACGGATGAGATAAGAGGGTAGCAGGGAAATGTGAGTCATTTCGGGGGTGACTTTTTTATTCTTCTCCTAATTATTATCACTGATTAGGGAAGAAATGAAGCTATCTCAACTTTGATGGTAGTTCATTTGGAATTGAAAACATCACGTTTATCCCTTCAAAACTACCCATCTTTACTTTGACTTTCCCACTTCTCGCTGGAGGGATTCTTTTTTGACTATTTTTTTGAAGTGTGAACAATGACACTATAGCCTTAACTGCTTTTCTGATGCTAGTTGCATTTACATGATTTTAATCGTGAATGTCCACTAGGAGGTAAATTGTATGGTAAACTACTCTTTTCCTGATGGGGTAGTAAGAATTTTTCATTGTCAGACAGCCTAAGCTTCCAAGCAATTCTCTCGTCTCTTGCAATTCTTTAAAATATCACTAATTACCAAGAGAAAAAAATGGAGACAGAATGAACTGTGGCTTTCCTTGAAAAGTCAACTAGAAGAAGGAAAATGATTAATATGGTATTAAATTGCACAATAAATGCCTGAAACTATTTTAGTGAGGACTTTGGTTCAAAGGTGTTAGTTTGGATGGAGGTAGTCCAATGGGCAGGACAAATTGGTAGATTTTAATCTAAAGCAAACATAGTTAGAAAATCAAGTAGATTGTATGGGACTGCTTGGATCCAATTCAAGTTTGCTTAATCTGAATTTCAAGTTGGCTGGATCAATTTTTTTTGATCATCGAGGAAAGGATTGACGGAAATGGTCTGGCAAATGTTGATGAAGTCCTCATTATGGAGGCCTGACCTTTTGATATGGGCAACTGGTAAAACAAGACTGACAAAGGAAACAGGAGCAGGTGAGAGATAAAGCTATTGATCATATCTATTGTACTGGCATGCATTCTATAATTATTTAATTTGGACTATATCCTCTGGTAACCACTATCCACCATCTCTGGACATCAAGGAGACTATTGTTTCTTATCATTTGACAGGTGCAGGGCATTTAGGCTAAGACATTTTGTGCATCTAACCCTCAGGCTATCAGATGTTTGCTCCCGTGTTGCTACTGACATGGTTGAAATGTTATAAAATATTCACTTGAGACTTGAGAGCAAAGATATGTTTTGTAATAGCAAGCAATTTATCACACATGTTTCACTTATAATAACTTTGCACTTTAATCAACTTTTCTTAATTTTTAGCTTGTGGTGCACCTATTCTTTTCGCGCTTCTAGTTTTTCCTTGTTAAGATATTGTTGTCTCCTGAGATACCTTTTGGCCCCAAAGAGTTGGAGGCTTGGCGATTGGCAAGCCAAGTAAGCTAATTAAAATCTTGTCCATGAAATTCAGTTTCATGATATTCATGAAGCAGAGGAAAAACTTGCAATCCATGGAAGCTCTCACCATCTCTTTTCTTTTATTATTTCCTTCTTGTTCAATCCATGGAAGCTCTCACCATTTCTTTTCCTTTATTGTTTCCTTCATATTCTTTGTGAGCGTTAATTGTATCTGTTCTTTTATTGTTTAAATGTTGCAGATCAAAGATGGTTTTGCTGAAGGGAAGGATCTGGTGGTGACTGTCATGTCTGCCATGGGAGAGGAGCAGATCTGTGCTCTAAAGGACATTGGGCCCAAATAAGTTTAATTGGGACACGTTAATTATGGTTCTTAGAACAATGTCAGTTTGGTGACAATGTAAACAAAAACCATTAAGAAATGGGACTTTGTCTAAGATTTTTGTGGGTTTGTGCAAGTAAAGAAGTGTTGATTCTCCCACAGGGACCTTGGAGCCCTTGGTTCCTTGTGGGCTTGATATAGGAATGACAAATTCTGGTGCAAGGTATCCCTATATTCTCTATGTTAAAAACCATTTTTTTTATTTTTTTATAAAACTATCAAACATAAGCATGTGCATGGATATCTATTTTAAGTATCTGCTCCAAAAGGTAAATCCCTTGCTTTACTGTGTCTCTGTCTATATCTCGTCGTGCTGGAGATCCAGAATGCATCAACTTCTGATGACCATGATTCATAGATTTCTGAAGCCAGATTGAGTTTGCTAAGGAAGCAACATTTCTGAAAAGCATGGAAACAATTTTTGTATTTCTGAATGATTGGTTAAATGATTCATCTTTTTCACGCTATGCTCATAAATTCCTTCGTAGCTACGTTTTTCAGAATTTTATTCTCAATTCTATTTTTGTTTCTACCATGCTCTATCGTTACCGGTGGGTGCAGCGATGGTGGTAGCGTTGCAGGTATCATCATACTTGTTTTTCGAGTAATCTTTTTCTTTGCTTTCGAAACTCTTCTTTGCGTTGAACATACTATTGGCAAACTGAAGCATGTGACTGCCAGCTACTCCAGTCCCAAGCGTACCACATGCATCTCAAGGTCTTCTTCAAATGATAACCAGGTAAAGTTTCAACTCTTCATTGCCGTGAGACACTGGAAAGGATTGTGGCCAGACTACCTGTTTAGACCGCAGTTATTGTTTGAGGGCCTGATTTTAGGGCGATGTTTCATTTTGATGTGATTGCAAATTGATAGCCGGCCTGAGGGATTTTTATTTATTTATTTATTTTTCTTTTTTGGAGGGTGGATCTTGTTGCCAAGTTTGAAAACATCGAAACAATCTTTCTATATGGTTGCCTATTTCTTTGGACCATTCAATGTCTTGCAGTTGTATTCTAGGATTTTTTTTTCTTTTTTCCCTCTTCTGTGAGAAGCTGACCTGAAATTTGCTTGGAAATTTCTTTCCATTATATCACGCCTTTTTTTTCCTTTTTTTGCTATGGGAGGAAGCGGATTCCCTCCTCAAATCCGGAGTAGCGAGGGTCCCTTGCAACGGAATGTTTTTTCCATTTCTGTCAGGCTACGTTTTTCTTTTTCTTTTTTTGTTCTTTCTGCGACATGCTGACTTGGAGCTAGCTTCATTATGGAAGAGGGAAGATCTCTTTCCCTCCTCCTGGCGGGAGCTAGACATGCCTTTTTCTTTTCTTTTCTTTTTTCTTTTCTTTTTTCTGTTGCATTTTTTTAAAAAAATTTCTGGGATAAGCTCATTACTATGAGAGAAACAGGGAAGATCTGTTTCCCTTCCCACATCTTGCATTGGCGAGGAGCTATGGCCTATGGGAGGCAGAGGGAAGATCTCTTTGGGGCCCAAAGGAAGATAAAGTATAGCTGGAGCGTTGAAGTCTCTGGTAAAGAAGGATCACGGCGGAAGGTGAGCGTGCTTTTGGATAAGAGTGGGAAAAGGCTTCTTTTCCTAAGCTGGAAGATTGTGACTCAAGTTAAAAGTCAGAGTTTTGGCGTTCTAGATGCAGTTGGGCCGGACACGAGCCGTTCATTGATTCAACTCATTCCTTTTGTCAAACGCTCCTATGATTTAATCTCTGCCTTTTTCCCTTAGTAAAGTTGGGGTCGCATCTGAGTTTTGGATCGTCTAATTCTCGCTAGTGTAAGATGGAACCTTAATAAGAAGGCTTGCTTGATTGAGATGCACCAACACCGGTACTTGGTTGGCCTATCTTGTCTGAGGATTTCTTTATTTGTTTTTCCAAATTTCTGGAAATAACATTATAGCTAAATAGCTATTCTGCAGCAGTATCCAGGGCAAGTGCCATGGCTAGTGCCATGAATTCTTTTTGAGAACAGTGTCATGACTGCATCGAAACCGGAAGGCTCGAGGCATGAATAATGAGTGCAAAATGGTAATCTATGGTTTTCCTAAATTTGACTTTCCAAGATATTAAAAAAATAAATAAAAAACAATGCATGAAAGCATTGACCAAATCATATTCTGCAATCATTTTGCACGTGTGCAGGGTTTTTTCTCAACTTTGTGTATTAAATATTATAATTCCTTAGGAAATTATTAGTCAAGAAGAATAGCAACATAAATTTCATAATAAAACGCTGGAGATGATTAATATTAAGATAAGTCCGACAACCCTTGGTTGTTGGTAGGTGGAAATTTTTTTTTTTAAGCTTTTGACCATTCAATCGGGCTAGAATGCATATGTTTTATTTGAACATGCTCCATGTTATATGTCTAATTAATCTATCAACAGTCTTGATGAGACTGGAACTTGTTCATTAATCCCCTTGCAAGTTTTTTTTTTTTGGAGTGAAAATCATTTTTTTCTTTCAATCATTAATAACACAGCCCATTTAAGTAATGTCCTTGTCTGATGTGCATGTGAATGGCCGACAAGATGACACCCTAAAGGCCTGTTCTTTAGGAGATAAAAAATTTATCTAAAAAATTATTTTTTTTAGATAAATATTTTTGAGACAATATTTAGACAAAAATTTAATTTATGTAGGTTTTTTTATGCATTAGAAAGTTTCTTCAAAATTTCTTTTGCATTACTACTTTTTTGAATAAGTTGCTAAAATTTATCCATATTTTCTATAATATCTTTATTATATAAATCTTATTATACATAATAGTAATCATATATTATATTATATCATATTATATATTTTGTAATATGTTATAACATATATTATATATTATTTTAGAAACAAAATAAAAATATTATTTTATCAATTGATGGGAAAATAATTTATCCATGTTTTAGATGGGTAAGGGTTTTTCCATATTCATGAAAAAATTACTTAGCAATCGTAAAGTAGCATAACAATGTAAGTAAGTTAATCAATAAAAAGTTGACTATTTTTTTATAATATTTATGTATTAAAGGACCAGCCTTAAAAAAAAAAATAAAGTAAAGTAAAGCGGCGAGAAACGATTGAACTGGTCCATCTGGCCCATCTAACAAGTTCTCCATTAAAAGTCCTGAAGAAGGCGGCCGCAGGCGGCGAAGTTGGTTGGTGCATGCACCAGAGAACGAGATCCGGCTTCATTCGCTGACTTTGCTTCTCCTCCTCCTTCCTCAACTGTTAACGTTCGGCAGAATTTAAAACTAACCGAACAAACAATCACTTCCAACCACAAAGACCAAAAAAAAATCAACGGAAAGCATGCAAGCTGACCTTCCAAGAATGCGAGCCTCCGCCGGCAGCGGATGCCTTTCGCTTTCGGAGTGGACTTTCAAAGCCCCAAGAAGCTTAAAAGACACCCCTCGGTCCGCAATAGCTTCTACTCCTCCAGGTTTCTTCATTTTCTCTCTCTGGCAATGGCTTCTTCTCCTACTACTCCGTCCTCTATGTTTCCTCGTTTCCTCTCCTTTGCTTACGGTGTGCTCATCTTCTCTTCTTTCTGCCATTGTCGGCGTCTCCAGGATTCACTGAAAGGACTGACGCTCGACTCGGTGAGAGATTTCCTCACCAGGGAGGAGGACACGATTGTGTTCAGCCTCATTGAGAGGGCCAAATACCCATACAATTCCCCGACTTACGATCCCTCCTATCTCCATGGGAAGTTCTCACTCGTCGAAATCTTTGTCAGGGAGACACAGGCTGTTCAGGCCAAGGTGCGATCTTTTTTCTCTTCTCTCATTCTCACTTTGTCTTCTTTTGTGCTATGAATTTTGGTTGATATTTCCGAGTTTTATGGCTGCGACTCCCAATGAAAGTTGTTCTGCTCACTTTTGTTTGTTATTTTGTGAATCGGGTACTGTAATCAATAGCTCCGGTTTGACTTATGTTTGTCAAACGCCAACTGAATTGCTTTATCTTACTTATTTGTGTCAAAAACTAATCTAATTACTGTATGGTATCCGAGTTACATCAGGAGTAGTTCCTACATTTATGAAGTTGGTATCGTATAGAGACTTCTTCCCCGCTTAAGACGTTTGTGGAAAATATTTTCTTCCAGTAGGGATTTATTTGGGAGAGTGTACAAATGATGTGTACAGTACGATTGATTATTTCAAAAAAAAAAAAAAGCATATCAACAATATAATTAGATTATGGTTTGGTATAGTATATATCCTCGAAAATATTTTGATTGTTGGGTGCAGTTGTTGGTATTTTATTGTATCTTCCAAATAAAAGTTGTTCTCGTCACTTTTGTCGAGAAATTATATCCTACGCCCGATGTACTAGCTCAACAGTACGCTAGGCCAATTCTTTTCCACCATGCGTCTGTCTGGCTACTTTAGCATCAGAAAAAAAAGGAAAATGAGCTTTCCACCTCTTCTATCGAGCGAACGGAACCCTAGCCACCCCCTCTCTTGAGCGCCAACTGTCGACCGCTCCACCCTCCATCCTTCTCACAAGCATTTATGTTTGTCTAAGTACCTCAATAAAAGGAATAACCGGAGAGGCCCATGCGAGCAAGATTGATGTTAGTGATGGTGCCCTTGGGGGAGGAATTGCCAAAGCTCCAGGAGGAGAGGGCAGTGGTCTTGATGAAGGATTGCTTCAGAAAGAGTAGGGTATTGACCTTGAAATATGTGGCCAGCTCCAGCGGTGAGGACTCAAAGATGACTGGTGGGAGGAGGGAAAGGTTAGTGCAATGGATGGGAGTGGAAATTAGGGATTGCTCGTTTTTTTTTTTTCTTTCCCTTGTTTTTTCTTATAGTTCTCTTCTATATTGATGAGAGGAGGGAGGGATACATGGTAGAAAATAATTATCCCGATGTACCATTGAGCTGGTACACTAGGCGTAGGATATAATTACGTTATTTTCCTTTTGTATTTTATGAATTGGGTACCTCACTTACTTTTAACATATAAATGGCATCTTGTGCAAAATCATTTTAACTGTGATGATTGCACATTCATGCAATGACTTGCGTGTTACTTGCATTGGTTTAATTCCATCCATAGCAAACTAGTAGGTTGTAAAAATTGAGCATCGTTGCATCCAATACTCAAGGCCAACGACAAAGTTCAGCAGAAATAATTAGTGTCATGTCTCTTTATTCTCCATATCAATCTTGGGACAGCTCTATATCCTTATTTATTGCAGTATTTTTCATTACATGAAGAGTTATATGATCTAACAACATTTTATAGGCTGGACGATATCAAAACCCAGAGGAGATCCCCTTCTTCCCCAATAATTTACCATTGTCGACTTTAGCACCTCCTTACAAGTTCCCACAGGTAATTGACCCACTCCAACATTTCGCTCCACATTTTCAGCATTTATACTTCTAATGTTCTCAATTCTATTCCAAGTGCAGGTGTTGTATCCAGCAGCAGCATCTGTTAATGTGACCAAGACCATTTGGACTATGTATTTTAATGACTTGTTATCACTGTTCACCACAAGGGGAAATGATGGTAACTATGCACTAACAGCAGCATCAGATCTTGTATGTTTGCAGGTAACAATTGTTAAGTCTGATATCATTGTCCTCATAACTAAATGCTGATTCTGAATAGCATTCTATTTTTCTCAGGCCCTCTCAAGAAGAATCCACTACGGAAGATTTGTAGCAGAAGCGAAGTACAGAGATGCCCCGCAAGACTATAATCCTGCAATTCGTGCTCAGGTCTTCCTTCACCCTTACATTTCTCATACTACTCCATCTAGCTTAATGTGCTAACTTCATCACCCTCTATGAACTTTCCCCAAGTTTGATAATTATTATATATCCCTTTTATTCAGGATAAGGATGCTTTGATGAAACTATTGACATCTGAAAGTCAAGAAGAATTGGTGAAGAGAAGAGTGAAAAAGAAGGCCATGGTGTTTGGGCAAGACATAACCTTGGATGAGAATGATACAGGTGACAGTAACAGTAACCGGACCAACTATAAGGTTGATCCCTCAATAGCCTATCATCTTTATGGAGATTGGGTTATACCTCTGACCAAGCTTGTTGAAGTTGAATATCTTCTCCACCGTCTTGATTGACAGCATTGGTTGTATCTTATTCTGTGATGGTGGCTTTGGATGGTTAGGAAGTCACGAGAGTAGCTTCCCCATTGTCTCCATGCTCCGCGGTACTAGTTCTATTTTTTTCTTTTTTTTTCCGAAACTAAGAACTAACAGATAAATATATAGTATATTTAGGATGTTTGATTCGTCCTACGAATCTTCGAAGTTTGACATATTTATTTTCTCTCCTCGAATCATGTACAGAGTCGACTAGCAGAGCTTGTTTGCTCCGTATAGCAACTCGTTTAATAATTAATTGTCCACAGAAGGACTATTTTTTAACATGTAGTAGCAGTAGCATTCATCAATATATTGTTTTTTGAGAAGAATTCATCAATATATTATTTCTCCATTATTTTCTAATGTGAGGCTTAATGTCTACCATTTATCTATGTGAAGGTGCGATTTCTTTTAATGTCTACCATCTATAGTGGTTCTCCATGTAAATAATTAAGGTAAGACAATGTAACATAGAGTGGAAAAAGGATAAAAGTAATTACTATTGGGGCTTGAATTAAGTTTAAAATGGATTGATAATGATAACAATGAAAGATAATCAGAAAAGGGGTAGATAAAATCTAGTAGCAAAAGGAATTTGGAGAAGATGCAACACCAAAATTTAAGTTTTCGGTACTAAGCCAGAAACTCATGAAAATCTTTATTTGACATGTGGAAACATAATTTCTTGGAACGAGCCTCTGGTTCCCCTTATAACTCTTCCCTATATCCTCCCCAAGCTCCACGAGATTGGGATCTACCTGTTGGAAATTTTTTGCCTAAAAACTGCAATATCTTTATTTTATAAAAATTTTATAAAGGAATAATCTACTAGAATAAAATCATAAGATTAAAAAGAGCTTGCCTGGATCGAGGTGCGTGATATACACTGTCCTAAAAAAATGATTCGCTCTCTACGTACAAGTCTGCAGCGATCTCATCCTCAAGGTATAACAAACCGGCTTAGCCCGATCCTTTTCTAATGAGCACGATCGCTGTAAAGGTTTGACCCTACCAACTCCCTTAGATGCTTAGAAAATAAAAAAATAGAAAGCAGAAAGTTGAAGGGTAAAAAAACTCTCTGTCTATAGAAGAAACTCTCGAAAGACACAGTACCAGTGAGAAAGAAAGAGATCAGATTATTTTTAGATTAATTCCGGATGAGTCTATTTATAAATTCTATCCAGAAGACTGAAGAGATGCGATGGTTTCAGAAACACCATATTTTTTTGGAAACCAGCATTCTCTTTTGAAGAGTCCCAACCATTCTAAAAGAGACATCTTACAAAAAGATATTTCAAAACATTTAAAACAACTACAGTTTGGAGGATTAATTAGAACTCCAAAAATTCTCCATACAAGATTTAAATTTTTAAAAATTATAAAGTAGAATATCTGGGCAACTTATGCTATGTAATTGGTGAAGTGTCCTGTAGACTTAAACCTCACTTAGTGTTGATAGTAGTTCTGAAAGAAACATAGTGGATTAAATCTTGAACTAGGTCCTTTGACTCAGACTTTTACTTATCACACACAATGTATGGATCAATTGGGTCTTTATGCGATCAACGCCGTTTAAAAGCCTTGCGCTTTGGACCTTGATTTTTTATGAGAATTTTATTAGGGTTAGCCTAAACCCTTAGTCGCGGACTATACGACACTTCTCACATAGGTAAGTCCTCCAAGAGTATTTGTGACTTAATACCCTGTAGATTTTTTTATCTTAAACTCATTAAGAGTATAACTCAACATTTTCAATATCTTTTTGTCATTGATAAGAGTACTCATTACAGGGATGGAAGGAGATATACTTCGAAAAATGTGCCATGATGCAATCACTTAATCAACTTCATTTCTACTACATTGAATCTCCTTCATGAAATCTCCAATCACAGAGGTTGGATATCTACTGTCGATGACCAAATGGTAGGCTTAAGCCCCATCCTCCTCGAAGAATCTAGAACTCCATTTCTAGATAAACTCTTGGTTAATTCATTTGCCCAAGTTTCTTTCTTATTTAACAAATTTCAAGAAAATGATATTACTCTTTTATAACTAATCCAGATATGTCGATTCATCTTTTATTAGTACTCTTTTGATTCGTTAGGTTACGAGTTATTTCTAGATTTTTGAAAAAAAAGCAATAAAGAGTAGTAATATCAATAAAATCAAGTAACCACAATAAGAAATATAAGAAATAATTGAACTTTATAAGTTTGCACATTTTTCAAAGCAGAAGTACGTTTTTTGAGAACAGCTAATAATATGCACAGTTTTTAAAAGCAACAATAATTTTTGTTCAGCTTTTAAAAATGCACAAGTTTTTTACATAAATTTTAAAGATGCAGAAAATTCTTCACAAAAATTAAAGATTCCAGAAAATAGATTGCACATAATTTAATGCTGTAGAAAATTTACACAGATTTTAAAGATGCAATAATTTTCTATACAAATTTTTAATCTACAGAAAATTTTTGCACGGACTTTAAAGTTGTAGAAAAATTCTGCAAATATTTTTAATTTGCAGAAAATTTTTGTATGATTTTTATAGTTGCAAAAAGTCTATTTGCACAATTTTTTAGTGCAATATAAATTTCTAAAAGGACTAATTTTATAAAAAACAAAATTTTACAGCTTTTTAATTTTATATAATTAAAATCAAATTTAGTCCTATGCAATTAAACTAAATTTGATAAATGATTAAATAGCAATTTCTAGTGTAATCAAAATAACGTTCTTAGACTATTGGAAATATTTTTTCCAAAAATTGTTATATCTTTATTTTATAATTTTTTTTTAAAGAAATAGTCTATTAGAATAAAATTAGAAGATTGAAAAAAGCTTGCCTAGATTGAGGTGTGTGATATACACTATCTTAAGATCGTGATTCGGCCCCTACGTACAGGTTTATGACGATATCATCTCCAAGGTACGACAACCCGGCTTATCTCGATCCTCCTCTAACAAATATGATCACTATGGAGGCTTAACTCGACTAACTCCTTCAGATGGACAGGAAAAAAAAGATAGAAGGGTGGAAAAACTCTCTATCTGTAGAAGAAACTCTCAGAAGACAGTACTAATGAGAAAAAAAGATGCATTGATTTCGAAGATACGTCATGTTTCGAAAATACTGTATCTTTTCGAAAACCAGTATTCCCTTTCGAACAGTCACAATTCTTCTAAAGAGACATCTCACAAAAAGATATTTTAAAACATTTAAAACAACTAAAGTTTAGAAGATAAATTTTTTTAAAAAATTAAAACTCTAGCAATTCAGTTGTCTAAATGAAAAAAAAACTTGAATGAGGTTTGGAAGAAGAGAAAAAGAAAAAGGAAAGAAGAATTTTCTATTTCATCTTATGAAGCAGAGTAGTAATGTGGATTGAGACTGAAGAGCCTATTTATAGGCTCTGTTCCGTAACCGATATGGTGTTGAAAATGCGATGTTTCTAAAACATTACATTCCTAAGAAAATCAGAACCAACATCCTTCTGAAGAAAAAGATAAGAGTTTTAAAGTTTTTAAACCATCTAAAATTTAGAAAATAAAACTAGTACATTTATTTTTTAAAATCAATTTTTTTAAGTTAAAAAAAATATTCTTCGAAAAAGAACATTGGTTTTTGAAAAAATACGGTGTTTCCGAAACATGACGTATTTTCGGAACCATCGCATATCTTCGGTCTTCTGGATAGAGTTTATAAATAGATTCCTCTGAGATTAATCTTGTCACGCCCCCGCTTGTACGGGGCACGTGAGGTACCCAGTGCCCACGTGGGGCCACATGAGGGAGGAATACGGGGCTCTCCTGCCAGATATTGTCCGGTTTCGGGACCTGCACGCGCGCGCACACACCGCTAAGACTCCTCTCTGATTTTGTTTGCCATTCAAAATGCGTCTGCAGGATTTGGAAACACCCGCCTCGTATGCCCAGGCTCTGAAGCGAGTTTAGCCGATATGACATCTTTCATTCACCCACTCTCGGACTAGAGCCGTCCTCGGCTCTGATACCAAATGTCACGTTTCTGCCTGCGCGGGGCACGTGAGGCACCTAGTGCCCACGTGGGAGCCACATGAGGGGGGAACACAGGGCTCTCCTGCCAGATATTGTCTGGTTTCGGGGCCCACACGCCGCTCAGACCCCTCTCTAGTTTTGTTTTCCATCAACATTACCTCATATACCCAGGCTCTGAAACAAGTCTAGCCATTGTGGGATCTTTCAAATCTAAAAACAATTCGATCTCTCTCTTTTTCACTGATACTTTGTCTTTCGAGAGTTTCTTCTACAGACAGAGAGTTTTTTCACCCTTCAACCTTCAGCTTCTATCTTTTTTAGATAAAGGAGTTTGTCAAGTCAAAACTTCACTGCTCGTTAGAGGAGGATTGGGCTAAGCGGGATTGTTGTACCTTAGAAATGACATCGCCGCAGACATGCATGTAAGAAGCAAATCACATTCTTACGACAGTATGCATCATATGCCTTGATTCAAACAAGCACTTTTCAATCTCTTAATTTTATTCTAATAAATTATTTCTTTATAAAAATTTTATAAAATAAAAATATAGCAGGTAAAATATTTTCAACACCACCTTCCGTCGGGTTTTGGCGTGTAGAAGCAGGTTGAAAAGGCCACATTGCTCTTCCATTCTTGCAACACTGCTATAGCCATTGTTAGTGCTCTTTCTTTGACCAAAAGGCCGCATAGCTGTTCCGTTCTTTTAGCTCATTTGCCACCGTTGTCTTGCTCTTTTTTTTTTGTTCCTTCTCTTTTTCTTTTCTTTCTTCTAATACCGCTATTGAACTTTTCTTTACTCTCTCCTCTTTTATTATCTCTCTTTTAAATATTTCCAAATCCCTACATTTCCTTAGTTTTCGGTCTTAATAAATTTGATGTGGGAGCATGTCTTCAGTTTCCTTTCATAAAAAAAAAAGACAAATGTCAAATCATGATAAGATGAGACAGGTAAGGATAACATGAGGTAGGATTTTTTATTTTCTAATATCCGACCTATTCCGGATTTAATAGAATTGATTTAATAAAATCCTATAATTTTTTTAAAAAAATAAAATTTAAAATCAAAACTCATTGAGATTTGAAAAAAGCTTGAAATTTAATCATTGGCTACCCACTACTTGAACTCGATTATATATAATATATATATATATATATAATATAAAATTTTACAAAATATAGAAAAAATAGAGGTGCAAAGGGATTATGAACTTAAATTAATATTATGAATTATGGTTGTTTATTTAAATTTGAATTGGATGTTCGATATTTTATTGATTTTTACTTAATATTAGTTAAGTTCATGTCATTATGCAAAAATCTTTCTCTTTGTCCTTCCTCCTCTTTATTATTTTTTTTAAATTTTAGGTCACGTACTCAACCAACCTAAATAACCCGATCGAAATAAAGTTTAATCAGACAGGTCAGTATCCAATGAATTTACTATTTTTTATAAGATGGGTTTGAAATTTTTTAATGAATCTGTAATCGGATTTGTGATATGTTTAAATTGTAGGATTCTGAACGGGTTCAGATGTGAATATGGCAAATTTTGCAAGATACTTTATCCATTATCATTCCTAGAAACAAGCTCACAATCTTTTATCTTCTTTGATTGGTTTTCATTCTCCAGTGATGGACGAATTAAACTTTAACTAATATTTGTTGACTTGCTTCAACAAGGAAAAAAAGAATAAAAAAAAAAATCCTATGATTCATGCTTTTCCATCTCTAGTAGGTTGAACTTATGCTCTAGTTCCCTGCAATTATGATATCAGTGGTAGAGCCGCTAGCATTGTTGGCTTCTGCTGGGCTTTTAATATTTATAGTAGAATATTTTCAGCCTTGGGCATGCATAAAATCTATCTCAAGTTGGCATTTCGTTGTTAATAAAATCCAAAAACTATGTTTCGAGGTCTGGCATATTGCTAACCTTCCAAGAATTTGGCAAAGGCCTTATCTCGATTAGCATTCAAAGTACCATATCTTGCGGTGAGTGAACAAAGAACACATTATCAACTGTCTATTAATTGCAAGAGTACTCAACTGCTTTTAGTAAAAACTTGAGTTCAGCAAGCAAGAATTGCTTCTTGGTAGCTATAAAGGATGCAACCAAAGTTAAAAAGCACAGTAAACATAGTTCATGATGTCAAAGAACGATACTAAAAAGATAATAACTAATAAAGAAAATTAATAAAATCGAGTTTCTGACAAGACACAAGGTGTTCATGAAAAGGAAGAGCGGGAACAGATAGGGAGCAAATCTTGCACTTGAGCAAGGAAGAGGTGATTTGATCCAGTCTTTCAAAATGGTAGAAAGGCTTCGAGTTGGATCAAATGTGAGTCCCAGAAGGAGCATGACCAATTGCAACGAAGCTACGATCTCTATAGATTGATAAACAACTTGGCTCCGAGTCATATGTGTTGGTTACTAAACTTAGTTTTAATATTTAGTAACTTATTGTTTTGTTTTCAATAATTGTATGGTGAGGAGTTATATGTCTTTTGGGTTTTTGGTCATGTGGGAGTTATATGGAGTTATAAGAAATTTATTTAGAGGAAGTTATTTGAGATTTATTTGAGGTTATGAATGGTGTAATGACTAATTCAATTAGGGAGGTTAAAAGACCATCTAAAGTCCCTATAAATATCTATGTATTCTAATTGTTTTTTATGTGAGTTGAATGAAAATTATTTTTCTTCCAAACTTTCTTCTTGAGTGTTCTTCCTAATATTTTCTTATCTAACAGAGTGGCATCAGAGCTAGATTGATCTAATGGCCAACAATACAATGGCATTTTCAATTCCTCAACTCACCAAAGACAACTATGAAAATTGGTGCATCAAAATGAAGGCACTTCTTGGCTCGCAAGATGCATGGGAATGGTTGAAAAAGGCTATGTAGAGCCTGAAGACGAGGCGACTTTGACGGAGAATCAAAGGCAATCGCTAAGGGAGACAAGAAGGCTCTTTTCTTGATTTATCAAGGGTTAGATGAAGCCACCTTTGAGATTGTTTGAGCTGCTACAATATCAAGACAAGCTTAGGAATTTCTTCAAAAAGCATACAAGGGTATTGATAAGGTAAAGAAGATTCGTCTTCAAAGCCTTAGAAGTGATTTTGAATCTTTTCAAATGAAAGATTCAGAATCTATTGCTGATTATTTTGCAAGAGTTATGGTGATTGTTATTCAATTAAGGAGAAATGGTGAAACTCTAACCAATGTTCGAGTGGTGGAAAAGGTGTTGCGGTCTTTGGACCCGAAATTTGATTTTATTGTTGCAGCCATAGAAGAATCCAAAGATTTGAAGGAAGTGACAATTGAAAAAATTATGGGCTCTTTGCAAGTTCATGAGAAAAAGCTTAACAAAAGTAAGAAAGAAAAGCCATTGGAACAAGTTCTACAAAAGAAGCTTACTACAAAAGAAAATTATGGGAGAACTCAAGAAAGAGCCCGAGGACGAGGTCGAGGCCGTGGCCGAGGATGAGGAAGAGGAAGAATCAATCGTGGCTCATCAAGCAATAAAGAGAAGGAGCAAGGTTCAAATCCTATAAGAGGAAGAGGACGTGGTAGAGGAAGGCCATATGAAAGAAAGTGGTATGATAGATCTAATATTCAATGTTATAATTGCAAGAAGTTTGGGCACTACTCTTCAAATTGTTGGAGTGCTACTAATCAAATTGATGAGAAGGTTAATTATGGTGGAAAGAGAAATGAAGAAGAAGAGCCATTTCTATTATTATTAGCATATAAAGGAGAACAAAGCAACAAAGAGGAAGCATGGTATCTTGATACTAGAGCGAGCAATCACATGTGTGGCAAAAGAAGCTTATTTGCGGAGCTTGATGAATCAGTCGGTGGTCAAGTTACTTTTGGAGATTCTTCTAAAATTCTGGTAAGGGGCAAAGGCACTATTTTGATTCGTTTGAAGAATGGCACTCATACATTTATTTCTAATGCTTTCTATGTGCCAAATATGAAAAATAATATTTTGAGCCTGGGGCAACTTTTGGAAAAAGATTACAATATTCAAATGCAAAATCGTACTCTTTCTATAAGAGATTCAAGAAATAGATTGATTGCAAATATTGAAATGACAAAGAATAGAATGTTTCTTCTAAACATTTAAAGTGAAGTTGCTATGTCTTTGAAGGCATGTTTTAAAGATTCATCATGGCTTTGGCATTTGAGATATGGTCATCTTAACTTTGGTGCTTTAAAGCTTTTATCTAAGCATGATTTGGTGAAGGTATTGCCATTCATAGAAGATTCAAAGCAGCTTTGTGAAGGTTGTCTTCTCGGCAAGCATCATAGAAGGAGCTTTCCAAATGAAGCAACATATCGAGCATGGGAGCCACTAGGACTTGTGCACATAGATGTTTGTGGGCCAATTGTTCCTAGCTCTTTTGGTGAGCACAAATATTTTCTCACTTTTACTGATGATTTCAGTAGAAAAATATGGATTTATTTCTTAAAAAACAAATCTAAAGCTTTTAGTACTTTCAAAAGATTCAAGATATATGTTAAGAAAGAAAGTGGTTATACTATTAAATCCTTGAGATCCGATAGAGGTGGAGAATTTACTTCTAAAGAATTTGAAGCTTATTGTGAAGAGAATGGAATTCGTAGACTTTGATGGTTTCATACTCTCCACAACAAAATGGAGTTGTAGAAAGAAGAAATAGAGTACTTTTCTTGATATGGTGAGATGCATGTTGAAAAGCAAAGGTATGCCGAAGCAATTTTGGGCCGAAGTAGCAAATTATGCCGTTTACATCTTGAATAGATGCCCCACAAAAGGCTTACGAAATATCACACCACAAGAAGCATGGTCCGGTAAGAAGCCTATTGTTTCTCATTTAAGAGTTTTTGGAAGTATTGCTTATGCTCATTTACCAGAAGAAAAGAGAACTAAACTTGATGATAGAAGTACTAAATATGTTTTCATTGGTTATGATGCTCGCTCAAAGGGGTATAAATTATATAATCTATGTAATGGAAAAGTTGTTGTTAGTAGAGATGTTGAATTTGATGAAGAAGGCACATGGGATTGAAGTTCTCAAGAAGAAAAAAGGCAATCCGGCACATTTATTGAAGAAGAGTAACCAAGAAATGAAGAGTTACAAGCAACTACACCATCTTCATCTTTATTCCCAGCAGAACCAAGTTCAAAGCCAAGCAAAATGAGAAGACTAAGTGAAATATATGAGGTAACAAAGAATGAAAATAATCTAACTCTTGTTTGTCTTCTTGCCAATTGTGAGCCTATAGATTTTGAAGAAGCCATTAAAGATCACAAATGGAAGAAGGCTATGGATGAAGAAATCAAGGCTATTGAGAAAAATGACACATGGAAGTTAGCTACTTTACCACATGGGTAAAATTGGAGTAAAATGGGTATACAAGATGAAGAAGAATGCACAAGGTGATGTAGAAAAGTACAAAGCAAGGTTGGTGGCCAAAGGATATAGTCAAAGGTAAGGTATTGATTATAAAGAGGTATTTGCTCCCGTTGCTCGTATGGAAACAATTAGATTGATAATTTCTTTGGCGGCTCAATTTAAATGGCAAATATTTCAAATGGATGTAAAATCGGCATTTTTTTGAATGGTTTTCTTGATGAAGAAATATATGTTGAACGACCACAAGGTTATATCAAAAAAGGAGAAGAGGAGAAAGTTCTCAAGCTAAATAAGGCTTTATATGGCTTAAAGCAGGCTCCAAGAGCGTGGAACCAAAGAATTGATTCTTACTTCCTTGAAAATAATTTTATGAAGTGTCCTTATGAGCATGCACTCTATAGTAAGGTGAATGAAAATGGAGATATATTTCTTGTTTGCTTGTATGTTAGGGCAGGGCTATGAGAGAGAAGGGGCATTCCCGGTCAAAGCTCTCTACCTCTATAGATTGACAAAGCAGCCTAATAATGTCTTTCTTACCGTTCTGCCTTATATATTCTTCCAACCAAGCAAGTTTCTTTTCTTATTTATGTTATGGTGTGTGAAGAAAGAAGTGCCTAAGGATGCCTAACCGCCGCACCGATCATTCGGGGGGGGGGGGGGGGGGGGGTGCCTCTGCTTCTTTCGCCGCGCCGCTAGCCGGGATAGGATCCCGATGTAAAGCTACAGAATAACCTGCTCAATTCACTGCTGCCGGGGGACATGGAACTGCTCGTGCAACTTCAACGTTTCCATCCGGCTTTTCATTTGATGAAGTGATGAAATGTGGAAATTTGATGAATAGCTCAGTAAGGTGCGGGAGCCGGTTCAAGTCAGTATTGTCGGGCGAGTAGAAAGACATTGCAAGGAGAACCACCTTGTGCGGTGGAGGGCTTGTGAACATTGGAATCTGATTGATGTGAGGAGGAAAGGCTTGAAGGCGGATCGTCCAAAGCCTGTGTTTTCGACTTCACGATCACCCACAGGTAAAAAAGCGAGATTGTCCTACTTCCGTCATTGTCTTTGGAAACATAGATGCCCATTCGACGATTCTTTGTCGACCACTGCCCCTTCTGATGTTGAGGTTGCACCATTGGATTGACCGACCCCTTTCCAAATCAGTTGCCAATTTATCCACAGGAGTCCCAAACAGGAAGAAGGAAGTCTTAAAAAAACTGCTAGGTATCACAAAGACATCGCCAATGCAGTCCTACTTGGATGACTTGATCTTCACAGGAAGCAATCCAAACATGTTTATGCAATTCAAGAAATCTATAATTCGAAAGTTTGAAATGACAGACATTGGCCTTATGTCTTACTTTTTGGGCATAGAAGTGAAGCAAAATGAAAATGGCATTTTCATTTTACAAGAAGGATATGCAAAGGCAATATTAAAGAAGTTCAAGATGGAAGATTGTAATCCAGCAAACACTCCGGTGGAATGTGGCACAAAATTAACGAAGTATGGTGATACAGAAAAGATTGATCCTACTATGTTCAAGAGCCTAGTTGGAAGTCTTCGTTACTTGACATGCACAAGGCCGGATATATTATATGGAGTTGGATTTGTGAGTCGTTATATGGAGGAGCCAAAATCATATCACTTGAAGGCCGCTAAAAGAATCCTTCGATACATCAAAGGTACTATTGGACAAGGCTTATTTTATTCTTCTTTCAAAGATTTTTGTCTTGTAGGTTACTCGGATAACGATTGAGGAGGAGACTTAGATGACAGAAAAAGTACTTTTGGCTATGTATTTTACTTGGGAGACACTGCATTCACATGGTGTTCGAAGAAGCAGCCAATTGTTACACTTTCTACATGTGAAGTCGAATATGTAGCTGCCCCCTCCGATGTTTGTCATACAATTTGGCTAAGAAAGCTACTAAAGGAGATACAATTTCCACAAAAACAACCTACAAGATTATTCATTGACAACAAATCTGTCATATCACTAGCCAAGAACCCCATCTATCATGAAAGAAGCAAGCACATTGATACTCGATATCATTTTATAAAAGAGCACGTGAAGGACAAGGAGATTGAGCTTGTACATGTCAAATCTCAAGATCAAGTAACAGATATATTAACTAAACCTCTTAGGGAGTGAAATTTTTTGCAAGTTAAGGAGTTTGATTGGAGTTGCAAAACCAAGTTTAAGGAGGGGTGTTGGTTACTAAACTTAGTTTTTAATATTTAGTAACTTATGGTTTTATTTTCAATAATTGCATATTAGTATGGTGAGGAGTTACATGTCTTTTGGATTTTTGGTCATGTGGGAGTTACATAGAGTTATAAGGAATTTATTTAGAGAAAATTATTTGAGATTTATTTGGAGTTATGAATGGTGTAAGGACTAATTCAATTAGGGATTGTTTATCTAACAATATGAAGGTTGGAGTAGAGAGATTGTGGCTGAAGGAAAAGCATCGAACAAAAACTCGGGAGTAGACCGCAACCCAACTAAGAACCACAGTGCACCCTGATACCATGGCAAATACTGGTGGAAATCAGAAAAATCTGATATTATATTGTATTTTTTAGTATAATACAAGTTATATAATATATGATACATGGATAGATAAGGAAGTAATTATGATCAGCTATCAAAGACAACATTTCAAGCTAAATAAAGCAAAAAGGATCGGCTATAAATGTCATCATATCAAGCTAAATAAAATAAGAGGGGTCAGCTATAAATGGTAGCATATCAAGCTAAATAAGGTGATGCAAATATGGAAGATAACCGCATGCTAACGTAGAAGATAACCATGCAGCTAGATTTCAGAATTTAAAACGAGCCAACTAATTAATTATTTCCAATTAGAGAGAACAAAAACAACGAAGTGGATGCAGATTGATGCTGCAGAATGCGAGCCTCCGCCAGCAGAGGTTTCTTCATTCTCTCTCTCTCAATGGCTTCTTCTCCTAGTACTCCGTCTTTCTCTATGTTTCCTCGTTTCCTCTCCTTTGCTTATGGTGTACTCATCTTCTCTTCTTTCTGCCATTGTCGGGGTCTCCAAGATTCTCTGGAAGGACCGACGCTCGACTCGGTGAGAGCTTTCCTCACCAGGGAGGAGGACACGATTGTGTTCAGCCTCATAGAGAGGGCCAAATACCCGTACAATTCCCCGACTTACGATCCCTCCTATCTCCATGGTAAGATCTCCCTTGCCGAGCTCTTTGTCGGGGAGACGGAGGCTGTTCACGCCAAGGTGTGATCTTTTTTCTCTTCTATCATTCTCAGCTTATCTTCTTTCGTGCTATGAATTTTGGTTGATCGTTCCGGGTTTTATGGCTGCGATTCCAAATGACTCGCTAGCTCCGGTCTGACTTATTTATGGCAAACGCCAACCGATTTACTTTATCTCTATCTTATTTGCGTCAAATACTAATCTAATTACTCTATAGCATCCAAGTTATTACATCAGGAATTCATCACCACTTAAAACGTTTGTGAAAAATATTTTTTTCCGATAGGGATTTATTTGGGAGAGCGTACAAATGATGATCATTTTAAAGGAGAGCAGCAGCATCTGAAACATGGACAATATGAGATTGTGGTTTGGCATAGGATATATTCTCAGAAATATTTTGATTGTTGGATGCGGTTGTGGGCGTTGTATAGTTGTTCTTGAGAGCTCGGTATTCACATTATGTCTGATTACCTATCCTTTTGCTCTTCGGTGTACCATTAATGGTTTCTAAACGGTAAGATATGAATTATCTGAGGGATATATACATCTTAGGTTCCTTTGTTTCAGAATATTTCCATTCATCTCTTAGGTTTACTGTTTTACTCACGTATGCTTATCCAACAAGGATGGATCGAGCTCATGTTTTGCTTTCTCTCAACTCTTATTCAGTTCGGATGGTTCTTGAGTTGGAGGACCTCACCCAACAATGGGCTATTTCTCCTTGTGAGGATATTCAGTTATTATGGCCTTGAATCCTACCATTAGAAATCTTGGTTTGCCAATTTATAATTTAATTGTGTTGGGAAAAAACATGTTGTGAAAAAAGATGGAAGAATAAATGAATAAAAAACCATAAAAGGAAGATGAAATTCAGTTACTCTGCACTTGAATCCTCCCAATAAAAGTCTCAGTTTGTCAATTCTTAAGTTAATTATGTTGCAGAAACATGTTGTGCGATGTGACAGATGAATAAGAAGCCATAATAGAGAGATAAACGTGGTTTGGAGTAGTTGCCCATCTTCTAGCTTTTACTTTGCCTAACCATATGAAACATTCAGGCATCGTTGCTATGCTTTCCCATCAACATCTCCTCAGACATATCTTAAAGCATTGCCTCAAGCCATAAGTTATATATGTAGTCTCGTGGTTTTGGACACTTCTTGGAACATTTACTTTACAAAGCAGTATAATTAACTGGAGAAAATTATTTTGGCAAACATGTTTGAAAATAAGTACCACGGTTGATTTGCAACACTTCACATTAATGAACAAAATGATGGTCTGATCTCCCAAGAACCAGAGTTAACAGTTTTCGCAGCCTACAACTGTTGGATATAAAATTACAAACAAATTTACAAACTATCTGCACAATGTAGATGCATGGTGATGGATACTTCTGACAATACAAAATTCTCTTGCTATTCATATCCATTCTGTCGATTTAAGGTGCTTTCGATAATTCACTCATGGGTATGAAGTGCATCTTGTGCAAAAATTGCATGATACTTGCATTGGTTTAATTCAATCTATAGCATGCTAGTAGATTGTAAAAAGTGAGCATCATTTCTTCCTGTTCTCAAGGCCAATGCACAAAGTTCAGCAGAAATAATTAGTGTCTTGTCTCCTTATCCCCATAGAGATTGGGTTGTTGCTCTATATCCTTATTTATCATAATATTTTTCATTACATGAAGAATTTTAAGATCTGGTAAACATTTTATAGGCTGGACGGTATCGAAACCCAGAGGAGGTTCCCTTCTTCCCCAATAATCTGCCATCGTCTTCAGTTCCTCCTTACAAGTTCCCACAGGTAATTGGCCCAGTCCAACATTTGGCTCCACATTTTCAGCATTTGTTTCTGAAGTGTTCTCTATTCTATTCCAAGTGCAGGTGTTGCATCCGGCAGCTGCTTCTGTTAATGTGACCAAGGCCATAGAGTATATGTATTTTAATGACTTGCTTCCACTGTTCACCACAAGGGGAAATGATGGTAACTATGCACTAACAGCAGCAAAAGATCTTGTATGTTTGCAGGTAACGGTTGTTAAATCTGAATGGTTTATCCTTATAACTAAATGCTGGTTCTGAGCAGCATTTTATTTTTCTCAGGCCCTCTCAAGAAGAATTCACTATGGAAGATTTGTAGCAGAAGCAAAGTACAAAGAGGCCCCGCAAGACTATGATCCTGCAATCCGTGCTCAGGTCCACCATCACCCTTAAAATTCTAATACTGCTGTTCCATTTAGCTTAATGTGCTGATTTCGTCACCCTCTGTACAAACTTTCTGCGAGTTCAATAGTTATTATATATCCCTTTTATACAGGACAAGGATGCTTTGATGAAATTGTTAACATCTGAAAGCCAAGAAGAATTGGTCAAGAGAAGAGTGAAGAAGAAGGCCATGGTGTTTGGACAAGACATAAACTTGGATAAGAAGATCGATACAGGTGACGGTGACAGTAACCGGACCAACTATAAGGTTGATCCCTCGGTGGTTTATCGTCTTTATGGAGATTGGGTTATACCTCTGACCAAGATTGTTGAAGTTGAATATCTTCTCCACCGTCTTGATTGACAACATTGGTTGTATCTTATTCTGCGATGGTGGATTTGGATAGTTGGGAAGTCACAAAAGTAGCTATCTCATGTATCTCCATGCTCTGCCACACAAGTATGTTTCTAATTTTTTTCGAAATAAAGAAATAGATAGTATACTGAGACTGAGGATGTTTGATTCGTCCTCCAAGTCTTTCATGTTTGACATGTTTATTTTCTCTCTTCATATCATGTGCAGAGTCGAATAGCAGAGCCTATTTTTTTCTTGTAGGAGCTTGTTTAATGATCAATTGCCCATAAAAGAAGCTATCTATGAAGATGAGGTGGTAGCATTCATCAATATATTGATTTTTAAGAAGAATTCAACATTATATTGTTAGGAAACAGGAGTGTGGCTTCCACATGCAATGAACCGAGTGGAAATCAACAGCACAAGATCCTCCAAATCATTCACAGGGATATAGTAATTCATGATTTTTTAGTTGGTCAAGATAATACCTTCATATGGTTCACGAATCACCAACCATTGCATTGTTTACAAATCCTGCAAGTCGAAAAATTATTCATGATGTATTAAGTAATCACAAATTTATCATATCCTCAGTGTTACCTGCTGTTGCTGCTTTTACCACAGCTTGTTGTCTTTCCATGCATTTGTATATATTCATAGTTATTAAATTGTTCTCTACTTTTTAAGCTTTTGCTGTTTCTTCTATTTTCTTTGTTCGCCTAATGCATGTTCTTGTTAAATAAAACCCAAATGCCAATTCCATTGATGTAAGTTGAATCATGATCTTTTGTCCTTGCTGTGTACTAGATGGCATTGCAGATCAATCTATGGAATCATTTCCATCTGAGAATGCAAGAAATTGCTGCAAAATATGAACATGAGAGAGTCTGAAATTAATCATTCTCCTCCAACAAACTAGGAAGTCATTCCTGTCACAGTTAAAACTGCCCGTTCCAAAGCATCTAAATCATGTTTTTTAATCCGTCTGGACATTTGGTTCAGTTGCCTATGAGGCAATAGGCATAGTAAAACTTCCACAAAACATCTAAAAAGAAAACCCAGAGGAAATCTTTGGAGAATATGATCGAACATTTGGAAAACAACTAGGGAGTACCGAAAACTAGTTTCTTAATCATATTAACTCTTTATATGTTTTCCTTGTGTTTCACTTTTAACTTTTGTGACCAAACAAGGTTGCACCATTCTCATGCATACGAATGTTTCTCCATAACCCCCGGTATTCTCCAAGTTACTTTGCGATTCCGCCATTTATCTTCGTGAAGGTTGTGATTTCTTAATCGACGCATGAGGGAAAAAAAATAGAATTAGGATAGATCGCTGCCTTGCCAATCTCATGTTTTAAGATATCGAAATCCATTTAAAAGGGTGTTCTTGTATCCCGAAAATCTCTTATTTGTATAATTCACGGACTCTCAATCTCTCGAACTGTTTATTTGTAATTCTATAGTCAATCTGAGAGAGAATGATAAATGCCGAGACATGCCCTGAGGATGCAAGGGTAGATTGGTTTTCTTTCACACCTAATTCAATTCGGGCTGGGCTATCCAAATTCAGATCCATGAGTTAGCTACAGGTAGGCTTATTAACGAGCCGAGCTGCTCAGGCTTGGCTTGGGTTCGGCCCGATAAAAGCTCGGCTCGAGCTCGGCTCGTTAGTCAAAAGAGACCGAGCTCGGGCCCGAGCAGCTCACGAGCCCAAAAGGAGCTCGTGACTTAACACTGCCCACTGACGACCAAATGAAAGGGCGGCTTTAGGATCCGACGGTCGAGATCACGCCATCAATGGAACCGTGGGCAGCCAGATCTAGATCGATCTTGAAAACTCTGCGTCCAAGTCCAACCCAAGGGCCAAGGCCCTCCTCTCCTACCCCTCCTCTCCAACCCAAGGTAGATCTGGATTTGCCACGTTGGGGCACCGCTCGTCTAGAGGCTCCTCCTCTCCTACCCCTGCGTCCAACCCAAGGCCCCAGAACTTAGCAGCAGAGAAGCTAGGGTTTCTTCGGTGCCTCTCTTCTTCTATCAAGTTTTCTTTGTCTTTTATCGAGCTCGAGCTCGGGCATGAGTTGGTAATTGAAATGAGCTTTACGAGCTCAAGCTCGAGCCTTTACTTTGGCAAGCAAGCCCGAGTTCGAGCTTAATATAGAGCTCGATACCAAGCCCGAGATTCTGTGAAACGAGTCGAGCCCGAGACTCTCCGCTCGACTCGTTAATAGGCCTAGCTACAGATTCCAAAAGAAGATGAAGATTTTAAATAATTTAGATCCACGTTTTCTTTTTTAAAAAAGGATACGGTTTTTTGAAATTGGAGCCGATTACACGCAGATTATTGAATCTGATTCCGTAGACTAGCTTAATCTGGATGGAACCATGCTTTGGTTGCGTCAAGCACCAAAACTTGACAAAACTCTAGTTACTTAAATATCATGGCTCAGCAGCCCCGGCCCTTCCATTGGCATGTCGGATTTTCCTCAAATATTCCGTCAAAAATTTTTTTTTTTGGGGTACAACGGCAACTCACACATAACGAATGTAGATACAATCCATAAGATCAAAAATAATGAGAGAATACAAGAAAGACAGAACCAAGGCATGGTTGTCCTAAATGAAACCCCCGGAATGCTGAGCCACAAAGGATGCCACTCGGTCAACTGCACTATTTGCCTTTTTATTGGCATGAGTAGTCCAATGGGAAGTGCACGCACCGAAAAGTCGGTAGTTGTTGTGAATCAATCGCATTTTGTTCTAGATCCACTCGATCATCGTGGCAAAATCTCCCTCAAGGACGATACAGTCCGTGCCCAGCACTCACCTCGCATAGGAGACACCCTCCCATAGTTTGCTTAAAGATCCATCGACCTCTGGCCGCCACGGATCTGGCCTCCTGATCTTTGATGACAAATCCGGCATCTCCGCTACTTTCTCCCCCGCTGATGCTGTCATCGAAGTTTACCTTGAAAAAACTAGAAGGTGGAGGCTCCTAGAATATGAATATAGTCTTGGGTGCTACAAGAGCAGAGTGGGAGCCCCAAATTTCCTAACTGGCCCAAAAGACGACGACGTGGTAATGCCAAAAACCTCGGCCGCATGATTAAGAGCTTGGTTCATCACCAACCTTGGATGTGCATTTTTGTTTTTAAAGACTCGAACATTCATATCTAGCCAATAACGATAAACTAGATAAGCTCTCCTACTTTTCTGCTATAGGTAAGCCTTGGAAGAAATCCCACAGGAAGGTCTCTGTTGTTGCCCACCTCTTTGTCAGACCGAAGAAAGCTGCCATGCGTTCTCAAATCTAAACAGCTCGCTGTAACTAAAAAAAATTAGGAATGATAGCTTCCTCCATCAGCCGACGGGCCCAGCACCATGGGGAATACCAATTCCGCAAGCCAGCACTCCCTTGGCAGGCAGGCATCCCCAGATTCGCGAGCGTTTACTTCTCTCTCGGTCTTCTTGCTCGGGGATATCGGTCTTCTCGCTCTTCCCCGAGCAAGCAAAGAGAAGGGAGAGAGAAGGAGAGAGAAGGAGAGAGGAGAAAATCCTCCGCCTAGTGGCTCATCTTCCTCCGAAAACTCCACCAATTTCATCCAATTAATCTCGAATTCTAGCTTTCTAATGGCGGAAGCCGCGGCCGTGTCCGCCCTTCTGAGAGTAGTAATCGGGAAGCTGGCCACCGGTTCGTGGAAGGAGCTTGCCCCGCTAAAGAAAGTCCGGAGAGACATCAAAAAGCTCCAGAGCGCTCTCTCCACCATCCAAGACGTCCTCGAAGACGCCGAGGAGCGATCACCCCGCGAGAAAGCTCTCCACAACTGGCTGCGCAAGCTCAAGGATGCAGCCTACGATGCTGACGACGTGGTCGACAAATTCCACATCGTAGCTCTCCGGCGAAGGCGGCGACACGGAAAAGTAAGCAGACTCTTCTCACTTCCCCTTCCTCTTGCATTTCGCTTTCGGATGGCTAGGGAAATCAAGAAGATTACGAAGAGATTGGATGAGATTGCAGCTGAGAGAATCAAGTTTCATTTGAGAGAGGGGCCTGTCTCGGATAGGCGGGTGGAAATCGGCCATCGGCACACGAGTTCGGCGGTAGATGAGTTTGAGGTTATTGGAAGAGACGGGGACAGGGAGAAATTGGTTGATTTGTTGGTTGATACCGGTAGCGACAAGGATGTCGTTATAGTTTCGGTAGTCGGCATGGGGGGTCTCGGCAAGACCACTCTTGTCAAATTAGTTTATAATGATGAAAGGATTAAGAGCGACTTTGAGCTTCGGATTTGGATCTGCGTCTCCGAAGATTTTGACATAAGGAGGCTGACAAGGGCGATGATAGAATGCGTCACTCAAGAGGATTGCCGCCTATGTGAATTGGAACCCATGCAGCTCCATCTCCGATCGCTGCTCCGAGCGAGGAAATTCTTGCTTGTTCTCGACGATGTTTGGAACGAGAACGCAGAGAAGTGGGATGATTTCAAGTGCTTGCTGAGAGGCAGCGCAGCTGGAAGCAAAGTCATTGTAACCACGCGGAACGAGAGAATTGCGATGATGATGGGTAGCATTGCTCCCGTCCAATTAAAAGTTTTAGCAGATGATGACTGTTGGACTCTGTTCAAGCATAAGGCTTTTGGAATGGAGAGAGTGAAGGAGACTCCAAGTTTAGAAGCAATTGGAAAGGAGATTGTCCAGAAATGTGGAGGGGTGCCTTTAGCGGTGAAGGCTCTCGGAAGCCTAATGAGCACTAAAAGAGATGAAGCAGAGTGGTTAGCTATCAGAGATAGTGAAATTTGGAGATTATCACAGGAAAGAACTAAAATAATTCCTGCCCTAAGGTTGAGTTATGATCATTTACCATCTCGGTTGAAGCAGTGTTTTGCGTATTGTTCATTGTTCCCGAAAAATTATGAAATTAGGAAACATGTGCTAATTGAGATGTGGGTAGCAGAAGGTTTCATTTCGCCAACTGATGAAGGGATGCCTGAGGAGGATGCTGGTAATGAGTATTTCAACGTGTTGCTTTGGAGTTCCTTTTTCCAAGAAGTCACAGAGTATTTATATGGTAGTGTGATAACATGTAAGATGCATGATCTAGTCCATGACCTTGCTCAATCAATTGCAGGTGAAGAATGCTTGACCATGGAAGTTGGAGGCCAGAAAAATATTCCTGAAAGATGCCACTATTCATCATTAATTTGTAATGAGATGTCATTAACAATTTGAAAGTTCTCTTCTGAGGCAAAAAAGCTGAGGTCATTCCTTGTGCTGCAACCAGGTGACTATTTCTCCCACAGTCGCAGTCCTGCAGAGGTTCCTAAAAATATGCTATCTACTCTAACTCATTTGCGGGTTCTCGATTTGAGTGGGTGTAGAATTATAAAGCTTCCTAATGCAATTGGCAAGCTGGAACATCTGAGGTTTCTTGACCTGTCAAGGACTGAGGTTGAAACTTTACCGAACTCTATCACTCATCTCCATAACCTGCAAACACTGAACCTTCGAAGCTGCAGAGAACTGCGTCAGTTACCTAAAGGAATAAAAAACTTGAGCAACCTTAGGCATCTGGATATAAGTGGATGCAAATTGTTGGAACGAATGCCCTCGGGAATGGGGCAATTACGTAATCTTCAGACATTAACAATGTTCACCGTGGGTGAGGATTGTGGAAGTACCTTTGCTGAGCTGCAAGGCCTGAACCTAATAAGAGGTTATCTCGAAGTCAATAATCTCCAACATTTGAAGAATCCTGAGGAAGCTGTGGAAGCTGAGTTGAAGGCAAAAAGGGGGCTGCGAATGTTGCAATTAAACTGGAAAAGAGAGGCAGATTCAGTGCCAGGCGAAAATGTGGAGAATGTTCTAGAAGGCCTCAAACCGCATAGTAATCTGGAGCAGCTGGAGATAAAAGAGTATGGGGGCATCAATTTTCCAGTATGGATGACAGCAATAGAACCATTGTCATCTTATACAAGTCTGGTCCGAATCAATCTATCTAATTTTGAAAGATGCACACGTCTTCCACCACTTGCACAACTTCCATCACTTAAAGTTCTAATTTTAATCAGGTTTTCTGCTTTAAGGAACATCAACAGAGAGTTCTATGGTGACACAGGCACTTTTCCCTCACTTGAAAGTCTTCAATTCATGAACATACCTAATTTGGAGGAATTGCTGCTTGCAATACCTGGAAGAGAGACATTCCCTCGCCTCACTTTTTTCAGAGCCGTAGGCTGTCCCAATTTGACAGTGCAACCATCCATTCCATCCTCAATCACGAGTTTGAATATACAGAAATGCAAAATGGAGCTATTGTTAGCTGGTGACAGAATCAATCTGGGTTCATCATCATTTTCACACCTCAAGAAACTGGTCATTTATAATTGTAGAGCACCATCACCATCCTGGTGGAACAGGCTGCAGTACTTCACAGCCCTTGAGGATTTAAGAATTGATGGATGTGAAGATCTAACTTGTTTGCCAGAAGGTATTGTGCAGCACTTCTCTTCACTTCGGAACATGACCATTGGCAATCACCCAAATTTGAGCTCTTTAGGGGAAGGAGGGCCGCAGCAGTGTCTTCTTACTTCACTCCGTCGTCTAAAGATTTACAGATGTGCCAGCTTGTCTGCTTTACCCGAATGGCTGGGTGGCCTCACATCACTCCGGTGTCTGGAAATTATAAATTGTCGCAATCTGGCAAGCTTGCCTGATGGGATGCGGCTGCTTACGACGCTTCAGGATCTCAGCATCAGACATTGTCCTCTTTTGGAGCGTCGATGTGAGAGGGAGATAGGCGAGGATTGGGACAAGATTGCACATATTCCACGCATTGATATAAGGTTAACAGGTGCTTCAACTATGTAAATAGGTGCATCATGATCACCACATATTGTTGTCCTCTGACAAGCTCTTCACCTCACATCATTCTTGTCTGCAAAGGTAATCTGTTTCTTGAGTGTTGGACACCTAGCAAGTTCATTGAATGATGGTGGGATAAGTTCATAAGAGAACTTCTTGAATGATTCTGCTTTGGGCTTTGTGACCATGGGCATTGAACATCTTTAATTGGGTTCTTGTTGTTGCTATATCAGCTTCATTGAGTTCTTATGTTTTACTAGTTTAATCTCTTTTGCAATCTGTTTAATTTGTTGGAGTATCATTGCTTGGTAAAATCCGCCAAACTCAAGATTAAGTTCTATTATCAGAATAATCTTTCATGCTATTTTTATGTAGTTGGATTTATTTTTGAAGTCTGAACTGCATTTCTCAAAATAGTTTCATTTGGTTTATACTCTATGCAGTGATTATACTGTGTAACAAATCAACTGATGGATTGTTCTTTCCTTGAATTATTAAATAGCTTGTATTTACTAGGCTGTAATGCTGTGTCATAGGTAATGTTTGAAACCTATTGACAACTATTTGTTTTTTAACCTGTCAGTTTCCAATAACTATTGATGTTTTCACAGTTTACTGCTATGTGATGGAATAATATATTATATCTGCTTAAATTCATTTTTGTGCTGGCAAAAGAGACAGTATTATTGCTGCCATACTAGTGCTCCTTGCTTTTGTAAGCACAGCCGGGCTGAAGATCAACTTCCATAAAGGTTCCATTCTTTGTATAAACATGGATGACCGTGAAGCAACCAAAATTGCGACTATGATGTACTGCAGGAAAGGTAAACTCCTTTTCACACATCTCAGATTGCCCTTTATAGAGAGGATTCACTACAAGAAAAAGGGGAATTAGCGACGCTTTTTAAGGTCTTTCCCGACGCTTATAAGTGTCGGTAAAGGTCCGTCTGACGCTACCAAAAGCGTCGCCGAAGCGTCGGCGATACCTGAGTGGGAAAAGTTTTTCCCGACGCTCTGGAAAAACGTTGTAAAAGATGGGTTTTTAGCGACGCTTAAAAGCGTCGCTAAAAGCCTCAAATTTTTTTTAAAAAATAATTTGCTTCAGAAGACGAGCCGCCGGCGAGGACGAAGATGAGCCGCCGGCGAGGACGAAGACGAGCTGGAGCTCGATCCCTCAGCGGCTGCCCTAACCTCGGCGTCGAAGCCAAGAAAGTAGGTTACTCGAGAGGCCACCACCGCTACAGCCACCACCACTACAGCCACCGCCGCAGCCACCACCGCTACAGCCACCGCCGCTGCCGGAGCTCGATCCCTCCCGCTACAGCCACCGCCGCTGCTCGCGTCTCCTTCCTGCGCTCGAAGGCCCTCCTCCGCCCGATTCAATCATGGCCGAGCAAACCGAGAAAGCATTTCTGAAGCAACCGAAGGTGTTTCTCTGCTTAAAGAAGGCTAGGAAGGGAAAGAGGCATGTTAATGGGAAAGATGAATCTTCTTTCCAAATACTACTATAAGAAATCTAGAACGAAGAACAAGAATAGGTTGCTCACCCAAAAGGAGGAAGGCCCCAGTGACGGCGGCATCTCGAAGAGCACCACTCTTTGTCTGCAGCGTAAATCCACATCAAAATTAGATCGGAATCCTCTATCTAATTCAGATATCAGAGGAGCTTCAAGTCGCCAATGATTCAACCTCCTCCATGTGACCAAGACTCAGTCTCCTCAAAATAGCACAAAACACAGCACCATCGAACAGCTTTGCTCTCAATTCTTCCTCCGATGCATCTGGAGCCATGCTAAAGTCTGGGAACAGACCGTTGAGCCAATCTATTACTTCTGATCGCTTTTTAGCTGAGGAACCCAAAAGAAAGAAGATTCTCTTCACCCCTATAGTTATACAAAAAAAGAAAAGAAAGGAAGGAAAGAAGGAAAGAAAGAACGAAACAAGTCAGAATTCCTCACCCATGTCGACGTCAAGGCTCGCAGTATCTTCTCCGGGAGGCATTTTGATTCAGACTACCAATTTCACCGCGGAGCTGACCTATGGATAATGTTGTCAAGAAGATGAGCGATCTTTCTAAAGAACCAAGAAATCTCGAAGTAGTGCCAGGTGCAGATCATCAAACTGCAAGGAGAAGGGCCTCCAAAATTAATTAGGGCATGGAGCAGATAGGATCTTTGATTGCTCAGAGATCCAGAGAAGGATCAAGAATTATTCGGGCGATATAAAACCAAGAAAACCCTGTGGACGGCCCCAGTGACGACATCGGAGCCATCGCCGAAGTACGCCCTCTTTCTG
The DNA here is from genome assembly GCF_009389715.1 of Phoenix dactylifera. Classification (NCBI taxonomy): domain Eukaryota; kingdom Viridiplantae; phylum Streptophyta; class Magnoliopsida; order Arecales; family Arecaceae; genus Phoenix; species Phoenix dactylifera. The sequence goes on along the minus strand of NW_024067908.1, from coordinate 331,953 downwards.
ACGGAGTTGCCGAAGCCGACGGCACCGTCGGCGAAGCTCCAGGGGGAGCAGGCGGCCGGAGGGTCGGCGGGGTCGCCAGCGACGAAAAGGGAGAGCTTGAGGAGGGATGAGTCGAGCATGGCGGCTGGGACTGAGAGGGAAGAGATCTAACGATGAGAGGAGGAGAGGAGAGGAGAGATTTTAAGGGATTGAGGTCGGCGCAGGGGTATGAGAGGAGGAGAGGAGAGGAGAGATTTTAAGGAATTGGGTCGGCGCAGGGTGTAGCTAGGGCATCAATCGAGATTGTGAAGGGATTTGGCCTCCGATGACGCTTATAAGCGTCGTCTTAGGTCCAGACCTTCGGCTACGCTTTTAAGCGTCGTCTTAGGTGCAACTTTACCGACGCTTTTTAGTAGCGTCGGCAAAGTGTGGTGCCGAACAAAGATTTCCCGACGCTTCCTCCTAGCGTCGGGAGAAAAGCGTCGGAAAATCTAGTTTTTTCTGTAGTGATTAGCACTAGACTTGCTTCATGTAAAGGGAAGCTTCTGTCTATGGAAGAATCACGCTAATCAACATTGTTCTAACAGCCATGTTATCCTACTTCATACCCATTGTCAAGCTACCAAGATGGGTCTCCAATGGAATTGATCGGGTGAGATAAGCTTTTTCTTTGGGAAGGAAAGTGTGAATGCCTTCAATTGCTCGATGAATTTGGAGAGCGTCTGTTGTGTTAAGGAAGAAGGGTTCCTAGTTATAAAGAATATCAGAAACTTGAATCAAGCATTGCTATAGCAAAGTGGGCTTGGAAACTCATGAAGGGCATGGGGAACAAGTTGGAGAGAACAAATCAACAGTGCCTATTAATGCTAATAAAAAGCTTAGAATGCAAACTAAGAGATCCTTGAGAAAAAACTTTTGTTGGCTCTGTTCCAAGCTCCAGTCCCTTCTAAGAGCTTTATGGCAGAGTGCTAAAAACTAATATTTCAGTAGCTTCTCAGTGGAATTGGCGACTTCGAAATGGAACATTAAACTGCTATGTCTCCTCTCCTTCTCTTTTTGAATTATGACAACTGGAAAATTCAAACCCATTAGACCTCGTTTAGCAGACATGCAGATGTGGAAGCTTACTAAGGATGGTAATATCTATGTCAACTCCTTCTATAAATTCATCAACAATGGTGGCAATCTCTATCTTTACTATGAAGCCATCTAGAAGGCAGTTGTGCCGAAGAAAGGTAAAATTTTCTTTTGACTTGCTTGAGGAATAGATTAAAAACAAGAGATGTTCTTACTAAAAAAGAGCTTGGAAGGTACTCAGGTTCCCATTATGTGGCTCATCTGTTGAAACTCGCAACTCATGTCTTCATCAAGGGTCTGTTCACTGGTCGCATTTAGGACTCCTTCAAGTCATGCCCTCAAGCTCTTCGGACAAGTTGGAGGGGCAAGAAAGTTCAACCAGCATTGAAGAAGGCATGGATTAACTCCTAGTGGCTCTTAGTTGGCAGATGCGGCTCGAACAAAACTCAAGAATCTTTCTCAAGAAAAATTGTTCATCCATCACAGTTCTTGTAAGGACTCGTGTGAGCATATGTTTAGTCCTATATCAGTTATTTGTTAGAAAAATCTTGAGTACTTATACGGAACTAAGGAACCCAAATAATATCTTTTGACTAGTCTTTTTGGATGAGATCCTGAGTTGTAATAAATGGTATCAGAATGAATCTGACCCATGACTTATGTAGACTAGGAAACACTGCAGCACTAGCCTATTTGGATTAACCATGAGCTAATCGTAGTATTTGTAATTGGATTTAAATAGATTTGGACCCCTAGCTTCACGAAAACGCCAGGGCTTAAATGGGGAAGTATGCGAAAACCGTGCGGGCATGTATTTAGTCCGATATCGGTTATTTGCCAAAAAGATCTTGGATACTTATACAGAACTAAGAAATCCAAATAATATCTTTTGGCTAACCTTTTTGGATAAGGTCCTAGGTTGTAACTTTTTTGGATTCAAAGCTTTGAATTCCTTTCAGTTCTAAGGATATCTTTGTTTTCCCAAACAGTTGGTCAGCCATAAAAGCCTCCTGTCTTCCCTTTCTTGATTGCTACCAAATTGTCCTCTTGATCTTCTTGTACCTAATTTGGACTTATCTTGTACCCTCTGTCCCTATTTCCAATCTTATAAATGTTGATTATATTCTGCAATAAATCGAGGAAAAGTTCCTCACTTCCTTCATTACTCTAAAAAAAAGATGAATAAAATAAAAAAAACAACTGATGATTCCATTCTTTCACCTTATGACCTTTATAAATTTAATTTCAACCTTATCATATGTTTTTGCAATCCAGATTATGTTTCTTGTGGTATTTGTGCATGGTTTTCTTTCTTATCTAAAGTTCAGGAACAATTAATCTTTGACCAGAAGTTTCAGTTAGCTCAACGGTTATCTCTAATACTTATGCAAGATAGTTGTTTTGTCTGCAATTTCAACAGTAAAGTAAGAGATCTTCAAAGTTCGGAGTGCTGTACTGCCATGCATATCTTTTCTAACCCCCCCTTGGATATTGGAAATCATGGAGGAAACGAAGGTTCTCTCTCAAATGAGACAAATACTCATGTTATGACTCTAATGTGTTATCTGTCTATAATATTATATAGCATTTCTGTTCATTCTTATCATAAATGACCATCTACGCTATGATGTAATTTTGGGATGTCTTTGTTTCTTTCTTTCTGTCCAATGATCTTTTCTCTTCTGGAGACTCTAGTTGGATTTCTGAAACTCAGAAGAATTCTCCCCACATCTGTGCTTTCTAGTTAATCTCAAGTAAATAAAAAATAACATGCTCATGAAATTTCCGCAGTTTAATAGTTCCTTTTGACATAGGATAGAGAGATATTTCACTCTGTTTTTCCAGGGGCTTCGGCGATGAATGACTTGGCAGAAGATACAGCTTCCTGCATAGCCGAGCAGGAAATTTCTTCAAATATTGGTGCTTTGATTTTATATGTTACTGATCAATTATATTGAACGTTATCAGCAGACATGCATCATGAGAGTTGAAGGACAATTCTGATTGGTGGGTTAAATTGCAGGTGCACCTTTGCATCCTTTTTTTTTTTGGTAAAAAAATCTTTGCATCCTTCAATCCTCATCCATAGATGAAACCAGAAGATCCAATACAAACTGTCGATCCAACTATTTTCCGTCTCTGTGTGAACGCATCCCAAGTGAGCAACTCAAGGCCAGATTAATTTTACTGTTATTGTACACTAATCCAGACACTGCTCTAACATGCAATATTATTTTTTTTTCAGTAGGTGATAGACTTGTGCTTAGGTTAAATCTGCATGTCTGAACTAGTTCCGGCAACTCAAGTGCCGGAATGGTCCATGCTAACTACAACCAATTTTGCATGCCTGTAGGTTAAGCAAGTTTTTATGCAATATTTCATTGTATAGGGGCCAGCTAAGCCTATACATGCTTGTGTCGAGTTTGAAGTAGTCCCAGCAACGTACATGCCGGCAGTAGTTCAAAGTTCGAGCTTCCTACGATAATAAAATATTGATGTTGCTAAAAATGCTAGTTGATTGGGTAGCTTTATTCGTGGTGTGTCGGTGCTTCATCTCCTGTGTTATTTTTTTAAAATTTTATTGGCTGCACCCATCTACAGCGGCAGGTGTGAACTACTGCGGTACAAAAAATAAAAATAAAAAAAAGAAAGAAGAAGAGGAGAGAGAGAGGTGCCGGTGGGTACTGTATTAGAAAATGATGGAAGATGGAAGCGGTGTTCCGAATGCAATCAATCTGGGCCTCGTTTCAGACCTTCAGCCAAGCCCTTTTTTTTTTTCTAATGCGTCCGTGTGTGTGTCTTTAGCGAAGAGCTTAAAATGCTCTCCGACGATCCAAAACAAAAATTAAAATAAATCCGCTCGGTTCGTCCGCGTCGGTCTCCACGCTTCGCCGCCGCCGCCGCTGTAGCGGCAATACCAACGGAATAAGGCAAACGAAAGTGGCGCCGTCCCCGCCACCGTTCTCCTCCAAAACTAATGGCGGACGGGCTCGGCCCTCCATGTTTCCCCTCCTTGCGGTCCCGCTCTCCGGCGCCGAATTCTGACCCGAGAGTTGCACCGCCCTCGCCGGCTTCGAGGCGGAGTCTCTCCATGCTCCAGCAGCAGCTCCGCTGGATGGTCCGCGTCCTCGACGCCTGCTCCTTTTCCGTCCGTGCTTTCGGCATGATCCGTAGCTCCGGCCGCATACGGTGGTGGGGTGCCGCCGTCGACGGCTTGGACGACCTTATCCGACCGGCGACTGACTAGGACGTAACCGCAACGAGACCCTCACCGTCCGTCGGGCGAACCGCACCGGGGATTCGTCCGCTGTCCATGCCGTCAGGCGGTCAGGGACGAGTCGACCGCCTCCGACTTCGGCCACGTCGTCCTCGCTCCGCCGTCTACCCTGAAACGGGTCCACAGACAACCCACGATGCTCGACAAGTGCCGGGCTCTGTCGTCGCGGTTCCGCGCTGGTGGACCCTCGTGTCCGAGGCGCCCTTCGTCAAGATTGGCCTCCAGTCGGCGGTGGGGTCGCTGGAGACTCTATCGCTTTCGTGAGGGTGGCTCTAGGGTCGTCGATCGTCTCCTGCCGACGCCGTCATGGCTGGGCTTACCGAAGAAGGGACTACTGTTGGAAGTAATCTGTCTCAGAAAAAATAAAATCTAAAATATTCTACTTCAATAGATAATGGATAGAAATAGGCTTAAAAAATAAATAGAAAAAGTGAAAAAATGGAACCCGAGATGCTGAGGCGTGGTCTGTTGGTCACTTTTCTTGAAGTAGATTTCGCCACCTTACAGTGCACTAAGATTGGATGCCGTTCTACTCTTGAGATACAACAGCCTCTCGCAATGTTCCTTCTGCCTCAATGATTTGCATAGATCTAAAAAGCCTTCGGACCCAGAATGAGTATGCAGCAAGTCCGTTGATTAAAAGAAAAGTAGTAGAAAAAGAGAATAGAAGTTCTCTACTTTCGATCCTCTCCTCTGTCTAATCCGTAGAGATCTATTTATAGATTTCTTCGGGACAGACGCGACCAAAAATCGATCCAACGGTCAAAACTAGTAAGAAAGTTTGAAAAAATACTGAGAGTAGAGCCAGCGGATGCGAGGTGAGTTGCGAAGAGGTGCAAGCGAGGAAACAACGTGGCTTCTCGTGCTTCGGGTGCGAGGCACGGCTCACGCACCTCAACTCATCGCACCTGTGGTGCGACCTCGGCCTCGGCTCTCACCTGCTTCGGACGAGCACGGGCGAGATACGATCTCGGCTCTTCGCGCTTTGGACGAGTACTCGCACGAGGCGAGACCCACCCGCCTCGAACGAGCACAGGCGCGCCTCCACGTGAATAAATCCTCGGAGGCTCGTGTCGCGAGGCGGGACGAGCTCAGGCCGAGCTACCGAGGGAATAAATCCTCTAATGAGGGCCTCCCCCTGAATAAATCCTCCACGTGAGAATAAAACCAAGGAAAAGGAGAATCGAACCTACGACCTCCTCCAAATCAAAACAACGTACTAACTAACTAAGCCAAACTCCCATCTTAACATATATATAAATATATATGTTTTAAAGTATGAAAACTTTTAATCATTATTTAACCAAAAAATCTAACATTAAAGTTTACCTTGGCTAGAAACTTAGGTTTCATGAGTTGCTCATTGTCTTTCTCAAGGTGTTGTTCTTGGATCCTAATGACAGACAGTAGGCTTTTCATTGTCATATCCTCGGTTTTATATTTTAGCGATAATCCAAAATCTTTTCAAGAATGTGGGAGCTTGTCAATAGTACAAGCAACTTGAAAGCTCTCAGTTATACCCATTCCCCTTAAACCTAATTCATGATCAATCATTGTTAACTCATGGGCTTGGTCAATTATGGGCTTGGTGTCAACCATCTTATATGACAGGAATTGACGAGCAGTAACTTGTCCATTCTGGCATCTTGGATACTATATTTCTTATTAAGATCATCCCAAATCTCTTTAGAGGTTTTAAAAGTACAGTAAACATCAAAAAGGAGATAAAAAAGATAGGACCAAATCCTTCTGATGCTATGTTTCTTAATTATTCTCTTAATAGTGTTACTTATAGATTCTTAGTCATTAGTTTTGATATAAATGGCATAGATAAGAATACTATAATTGAATCTAAAGATGCTTCCTTTTTTGAAGACAATTTTCATTTAAGGATAAAATAGAAAGGCATGTAAAAGATAGATCTAATGATGCATCTTGTAGTACACCCTCTAATTCTCTAATTATTCCTGCTAATGAAAATGAAAATAAATTTATTGATATTAATGAACTTAGTAAAGGCAAAAGAATTAAGAACAAGAAAGATTTTGGATCTGATTTCTATACCTTTACGGTTGAAGATGATCCTAAAACATATAAAGATGCTATGAACTCATCAGATTCTATGTTTTAGAAGAAAGCTATTAATAGTGAAATGAATTCACTTATGACTAATGAAACGTAGTTTCTAACTAACTTACCACCTGGTAATAGGGCTATAGGCTGTAAATGGATATTTAAGAAGAAATTAAGACCTGATGGTTCAATTAAAAAATATAAAGCAAGATTAGTTGCTAATGGCTTTTCTCAAAAAGAGGGTATTGACTACTTTGATACGTATTCCCCTGTGACTAGGATAACCACTATACGTACTTTAATTGCACTAGCTTCAATTCATAATTTGATAATCCATCAGATGGATGTCAAGACTGCTTTCCTCCATGGTGATTTAGAGGAAGAGATTTATATGAATCAGCTAGAGGGATATGTGGCTCAAGGACAGAAAATAAAAGTTTGTAGGTTAGTCAAATTCCTGTATGGTTTAAAACAAGCTCCTAAGCAATGACATAACAATTTGATAAAATAATTGTTTCTTATGGCTTTAAAGCAAAAGAATCTGATAAGTCTTATATTCTAAGTTAGAAAATGATTCATGTATTATCTTGTGTTTATATGTTGATGATATCTTAATTTTTGGTGCTGATATGAATATGGTGACTATTATCCAAATTTTCTTGTCTAATAATTTTGATATGAAAGATTTAGGTTAGGCTGAGGTAATTCTTGGTAACAGGATTACCAGAATACCTGATGGTATGATCTTTGATCAATCACAATATATTGAGAAAATATTGAAGAAATTTGATAAGTACAACTGTAAATCGGTGAGTACATCTTATGAGCATGGTTTGAACTTGAAGTGCAACAAAGGTGATCTAGTGGCCCAAGAAAAATATGCTCAAATTATTAGGACGCTGATGTATGTTGCAAATACAAGTAGACCTGACATTTCCTATGTTATAGGAAAGCTCAGTAGGTTTAATAGTTGCCCTAATATTAGTCACTAGGAAGCACTGGATAGAGTACTTAGATACTTGAGAGGTACCATGTATTATGGTTTACTTTACTCAAGATTTTTCTGTTGTACTTGAAGGATATAGTGATGCTAGTTGAATCATTGATTTAGTGAACCGAAAAGGAACTAGTGGATACATATTCATGTTGGTTGGGGCAGCTGTTGCTTGAAGATCATCTAAACAAACTGTGATCACCAGATCCATTATGGAGGCTGAGATTGTAGCCTTAGATTCTGCAAGTCATGAAGCAAAATGGTTTAAGAATCTTATATCTGAAATACCTATTATGAAAAAGCCTATGCATGCTATCTCTTTGTTATGTGATAATGAAGCTGCAATTAATACTTGAAGAAATACTGAGTATAACAAGAGAAACAGAAGATACATTAGTGTGAGACATAAGACTATTAGATACCTAATTAAAAATAGTATCATGACTTTGAAATTTGTTAGATCTAAAGATAACCTAGCAGATTCTTTGACTAAAGGACTAGCTAGAAGCAAAGTCATGGAAACATCAAAAGTGATGGGACTGAAACCCATAAGGAATCATTGACAATGGCAACCCAACCTATTCTGGCTGGAAATCCCAAGACGAAAGGTTCAACAGGAAAAACAACTCGCTTAATGATTAGTTAGCACTATTATAAAATGACTTTATGTCGTTTGATCTCTCCCTATGATGTGAGTGCTAAACACAGCAGAGGTATACGGAAGAGTTTAAAACTCTAAATGAGTCCGAGTCTATGGCAAGGTGCTATGCTGCGAGCACCCTTGGAGGACTCACCTATGTGAGTGTGACTGTATGGTCGTAATCTATAGGGATAAGGGTTTAACCCCTAGAGCGCTCATGAAACTGAGATATTGATGTATGAGGCCGGAAAAAGCACCACCTATGACGAAGTCAGTATTTGCATTTGTCATAGGTGAAGTATATAGAAATCTGAACCAAAGGATTTGGTTCAAAGCTTTTTAGCTACCACTATACCTTTCAGATGAAAATATATTTTCACTAGGTAAAGGTTCAAAGCCGCAAGCTACCTTTATTGAAGTCGTGACATAAACAAGCCTGGTTTGACCATTTTGTGATTTTATAAAATTTTGAAAACATTTTAATCAGGTGGAGGAATGTTAGATTTTTTTGGTTAAATAATGATTAAAAGTTTTCATACTTTAAAACATATATATATATATGTGTATGTGTGTGTGTGTGTGTTAAGGTTGGAGTTTGGCTCACTTGGTTAGTATGTTGTTTTGATTTGGAGGAGGTTGTGGGTTCGACACTACTTTCCCTCGATTTTATTCTCACGTGGAGAGCCGGGGGAATAAATCCTCCAATGAGCGCCTCCACGTGACTAAATCCTCCACGTGAGTAAAGGAAAGTCGAGCCCACGACCTCCTCCAAATCAAAACAACATACTTAATAACTGCGCTAAACTCCAACTTTAACATAGATACAAATATATATGTTTTAAAGTATGAAAATTTTTAATCATTATTTAACCAAAAAATCTAACAACTACTTCATCACCCAGTACGGTAAGTGCCGGCCAAACAAGGATGGGAAGGTCGAGGACATCTGCCTGGAGGCTCCAATCCTACTGGATCAATGAACCACACTGAATTGGTTTATGTCCACCGGAGGGATGGCATCTCCTTTGTCCGGCACCGCCGTCCCCTCGTGTCGCCGAATGGAAAGTTTGATGTGCCTGCGGACAAATCCAAGAACATGACTGTGTATAGGTGCGAGAATCGATGCGGCCAGCCAATGCTCTATACCCATGCCACCTTCCACAGAACCATGGCGATCCCAGACTCGCAGCTTACAGTTTTCTTTTTTTTTTTTTTTTTGGTCAAAATGGCGTTTCATTCCAATAACTCAAATTTAAGTACATCCTGCCAAATCAAACGAAAATAAGCAGTACAACAGATGGGAAACACCTGCTAAACTCGTCCAAATGACGTCTCCAAAATGATGTGCCACATACGAGGCGACCCAGTCCGCTGCTCTGTTCGTCTCTTGATACACATGAATAATCTAGATAATGGACAACTCTTGTACCAATCTGCGAGTATTCCGAATCAACGGATGACCATAGCCATACCTATCCACTCCCCGTATCCAAGCAATCACCATGGTAGAGTCTTCCTCAATACACAATATGTCGACACCCAGCACACGTCTCGCATACATGATGCCCTTCCAGGCTACTCGTAGCTTCGCCCCTACAGCAGTCAAGTCTAGTGTGCTCCGTCCACCAGCTGCAATCAATCTACCATAATGGTCCCTAACAACAAAGCCCACTCTACCGGATGCTCTATCTATCACCATATCACCATCAAAATTCACCTTAAGATAACCAGAAGGTGGGGATACCCAAGAAAGAGATGCATACCTGGACGCTGCAACAGCAGAACAAGTACCTCAAATATCCCTGGCCAACCCAAATGAAGTCGATGGTGTCACCGAAGAGACCTTCGCAGCCTGAGACACGGCTCTGTCCATCACAATCCTAGAAAGCGACCCTCTCCCCTCAAATAGGCGACTATTCATATCTAGCCATATATGATAAGCCAAATAGACCACCACTACTCCCAGCTCAGCTGTGCTAGGCCTTTGAGAGGAGTCCCTCAAGAGCAATAATAAGTCCTCCACTAACTATCACCTCGAGAGTAAGGATGCAGATAAACAGCTCCAAATTTGTACAGCCCTGGGACAGTGAAGTAAGACATGGAAGCTTATAGTTTCATCAGCCTCAATTATATCTGTTGCTGGAAATTGGACCCGGGGGCGACCGTCAGCCGGAAGAGGGAGGCTCCGCTGTCTAAGTGGTGGGTGGCAGCTCGTTGGCGGGCAGCGTCCTCCTGGGGACCTGCAAGAAGCCGGTGGCCGGGCCGTCCGGCACCGGCCCTCCGATGCTTAAGTCAGCAAGACGTCGATATGATGAAGAAGATGGAGATAGAGCAGGAGAGAGAGAGAGAGAGAGATAGAGACCCAAAAAGCCCCCCCGTTTGAGTGGAGAAATTCCCCTTTTATAGGGAGGACCGGGTTACCTGTGGTGTGACAGAGCAGATTGTCTGTTTGTACAATTGGTCATTAATGCTCGATCATGTAAGTCAATGCTATCATTGTACGAAATCAGGCCAAAGTCTTAAGCCGTCGAGGAGTCATGCCATCATTTGTAGGCATGCGTATTTGCCGTAAGAGGCTCGATGTCCGTAGGTGATGGAGGCCATACACTTTAATTGTTGAGTGAATCAGGTGTCTGCACAGCCCATACGCATTAATTGCTGCCAAACATAAGACGTAACCTTTCAACTGTCTGGAGAGAAGATAATCTCAAGCCATCAAAGGGGGTCTGCTCGGTCGACCTCCGTCCGAAGGGGGGTCTGCTCGGTCGACCCCCGCTCGGGGGGGTCTGCTCGGTCGACCCCCGCTCGGGGGGTTCTGCTCACCGAAGTATGGCGATATTTTTCTCCTTAACACTCGGATCTGCTTTTCTCCTTAACACTCGGATCTGCTCGGTCGACCCCCGCTCGGGGGGGTCTGCTCGGTCGACCCCCGCTCGGGGGGTTCTGCTCACCGAAGTATGGCGATATTTTTCCCCTTAACAATATCCATCTGAGGAGGTCAACCACTGCCTCGGGCTTATGGAAGTTTATGACAAAGGAGGATCAGGACATCATTGCCGTTAGGTAGACACCATTGGTCGTGGCTTCGGGACCAGCTCTGCGCTCCCCGAACCCTCGTCAACCCTTCAGTGGTTCTCTACGTCAACAAGAAAGAAGCTCCGCTGCCCAACGGTGGATTCGTGATACAACCCCTGACCTTGCCTGACAGGGATTCGCCCATCCAAGTTTTAGCACCAGTCCCTTTATAGGTTAAAAAATAGGGTGAAAAAAGAAGCGAAGCGGCTTCCTTGGAATTGTTGGATTCGGTAGTGAAATGATCAATAGCTGTGCTACTCTGGGTTTGATAGAAAATGGTTGGCAATGTCGAGCGAGCGTGTACCTGAGTAGATGGACAGGGATGAATACATACAGTGTGCATCCAACTTCTCCAAAGCTTACTTTGCCCGATGCAGAACAGAATACGGCTTCATTACCTTCTAGTTTCCTCGTCCTTCAGCACCTTCATGTGCTCGGAGGATAGAGTGTAAGAATATAATTGAACCGACCACTCCTTTAAAGGTTATTTGGGCAATGGGTTCCCAGTGGTCAGAAAACCAATTTAGCGAGAGGGCCGTGCATTCAATTATGAATGGAAGGCCTGTCCCTGTCCCTGTTCTGCCGATGCAAGGATCAGCAGAGGCTGAGCAGGGTTTGCCCTCAGTTTTAGCTGTTCATGGGTTCATGATGCTTGTTGCTTGTGGTATCCTTTTTCCCAGCGGAATACTGGCTGCAAGGTACTTAAAGCATGTGAAAAGGGGCGAATGGTTCCAGCTGCATGTTTCCCTGCAGCACTCTGGATTAGCTATCATGTTGCTTGGCATTCCTTTTGCAGCTGCTGAGCTACAATGGTTTTTAATCAGCTCGATACCTGTTAAACTTGGTGCACGGTTGATATATAAATGCCTATCTAACATCTATGACCTAAAAGACTGGGCAATGGGGAGGCTGCTTCTTCGAAGAGGGTAATCTCGGAAAACATTCACTTGGAATGGTTGGGCTTTGATGTCATGGGTTCCGGTTGGTGCATCTTTACTTCTCTACTTGGAGTACTTGGAAGTGGAGCAAAAGAAAGGATCTTTACTCTTTCAAAGGCAGTTGGGTGTTGTGGGAAAGCAGTGAGGAAGATGACTCTATTAATATATTGCATCCGAATGGAACAGTTACTAAACCAGATTCCCATCCATCTGGAAGGAGCTTGCACATCTGAGCTCATTGAGTAAAAATACATTCATTTACAATGGAAACAATGGTTGGCTTGCAAGATTTTGCTTAAACCGGGAAATCGGAAGCTTCGATGATACCGATGGCATGAAGTAGACCTGCAAGGGAAGAACATACAAGCATGCAGATACGGGATGACTACTTGCTGGTTCACTGTTGCTGGATCTCTGGCACGGGTGCATTGCTTATTTACATAGCTTTCGAGCAACAAGATTTTTAGCATAATTACCAGTTTTATACACTCATCTCGGTCATATATGACCTTAGGGTATGGTTCTCTTTTTGAAGCTACAAAAACAATCTGCTTGTACTATTTTTACCAAGATGACTTCAGATTTTCCATGTCCTTTGATCTATTCAGAAAAATTACTCTGGCATTTAAGAGCATTTTTGACAAATATATATTTTCTGGATCGTATCCCATTGCATATCATGCTTCTATACACATGCTTCCAAGCAGTTCCTGTCCAAGTTTGAGAAAAGTAAGTTGTTTTTATTCTATTTCATGACTATTTCTTTACTTTTCATCCCCGCTTAGTGATGCTCTTAGACATGCATTCTCTCTTAAATAACTGTGACAAAACAGTATTACTTGGTCGATAGGAAAACATGGTAATTTATTGTCTGGTATTCTATGTACAAGTTTTAGTATTCAAGCTCTCAATCTGCATTTGATGGATGCTAGATGACAGAAATAAGTTTTTTATATTTTGTCTGTTTTGCTTCACTGAAACTGTGTTCGATTTTCATAAGTTATACATGCTTTGGGGCCTCTGTTTTAGCTTATCTTATGCGTGCTAGGATTTTATTTTGATAACTGCTCTCGCATATCTTGTGGTTGAAAGTGCAATCTCAATCTATCCCTTCAGTTAGCTATCCCTTCAATTATACCGTCAAATCCTTTTAAATTCAATATCATGTTCTATTTCGTTAATGTGTCAGTAGTCTCAGGTATGTATGAGTTTAAGTGTAGTTTATTTTTGCGTGAACCCCTATTAGAGAAAACTTGATTACAGAAAGCCAGGTGATCGAATGTCTGCCTCTTGAGTATGTATGCCATGGTATGTTAATCTCATCTGAATAACAATTATCTCTATATGTCTTTGTGCAACAGCCAATGCAACTTTATTAAAAAAAAGAAAGAAGAATAATAGATCCAGCATGATCATCTGTTATTTGGTATCTACCAACAACATAAAGATCTTAACCCTATTTGAATGCCAGAGGCTAATATGTTCGCAAAATGGTCACCGCAATGAGCCAAGTCTGAGGATGATGTGTTTATTGCTCCTATGCATAAAAGGAAAGATTTTTGGGCTCATCTTGTGAAGTGATCTATAATGCAGTGACTAAGAAGAGCCACTTTAGTTTGTTAGGGCTAAAGTTGATGTGGTCTGTTTTGTATCTCATAAAATAAACTTTTCATTTGAGATGAGCTGATATAATCCTATGGCTTCCACAGCATTAAAAGATTTCTTCCATTAATTCTTCGATGTTGGGTCGATCTCTCTTTTTTCTTTTTTCTTTTTCAGCTGACAATATTGAATCAGAGTTGCTATGTTTAGTAACCAAGAGAGGGAAGTGGGACTAAATTCCAAAAAAAGGATATGTGAAATTTTAACATGATAGTTCAATAAGTTAGTTCTAAAAAGATCTTTTTTTCCTTAAGGAAAATAATCATCTTTACTCGAGCTTTTTTTTTTTGTCTTGTTGCTTGCTTTCTCAGAAGCTACTGCAAGGAAGATCTCTTGGATGCAAAAGCTAGGCTCTACTTGCAGGCCTTCTTCTTCTTTTTTTTTTTTTTTTTTTTTTTTGCATCCTGCTTTGAGATTGAACTGCATGCATGAAACCTTGCTAAACTTTTCAGACTTGAGGCCAAGCTACTAGGCGAGCATCAAACGTCACAGTTTATCTGTGAAAAATACCTCAGGATCTCTTGCCAGAGTATCAGATGGTGCAATAATACGATGGTTTTGTACATTAGAACATGCCAGAACTGATAATGTTCTTGTTGGATTAATGCCTTTCTCTATAATTTATTGATTAGACAGGCTTGTGTAACATGAACTGTGAACAAAAGTGAATGTTTCACTTGAAGATACCGCAAATTACCACATTTCCATAATGATAAGCGTGGCTTGGACTTGAAAGAATTATGTCCAACCATTTGTACGTCTTTTTAGACAAATCTGCCCTTTTGAATATTAATAACGAGAATTGCTATTCATATATGCTTGTTTACCTTTTGATGTATTAGTGCCACTGTGCTCCTATGCGCTTATACCACTTTGTATTAAATCAATGTTTTCCAAACACCCTCAAAGGACGAGCATTGGAGCAAAGCAAAAGTGATCAAGCGTGAATGATGGTATGAATAACACTATTGTGCATAATAACCTATATGAGCTCATCATGGTCTTACATTGAAATTATTGCATGCACTACCACGTTGGTGCATGCCACCAATCACCGAGATGCATTAATATGAGTTCCATTCATCCCGTACTTATCTCGGTGATCGGCCTACAGCAATCGGCTATTAGGGCGTGCAAAGCCATGCTGGTGCATACAGCGCATGCTATAATTTTTTTTTTCTTTTGTACCGAAGCATAACCAAAGTTAAATTGAATAATGCTAAACTAACAACTCTTCCCCAGTAGCATCCAAGTGTTCTGCCTGTAGGGTGGCCCTCCATCCAAGCACCCTTCCCTCACCCTTAAAGATGATTACTTGGGTGCTCGAATTCTGAAGGTGTTGCAATGTGATCTTTGTCTCTTATATTAATTCTTTTCAACCGTAATATTAAGGCGTCGTGAATTACAATAGTTAATTGGGTTTGACCACAATCTGAGTTCGGTACGCTTCTCCAAATGGATATATGCGAAGGGGGAGGTCGTTAAGGATTTAATTCGTGATAATTTTGGCGTTTTCAAAATCTCATGGTCATCCCCGCTCTTACGCCAAAACAAAGCAGGAGGACAGAAACGCCGAGACGATTTGAAAACGGGTCCCTGTGTACTATACGGAGGTCAAACCCAGAAGACAAACGGCCGTCCCTGCCATCACCAAATCCGTCAACCCCCCAAGGCGCAACCGCCACCTTTATCCCCTCTAAAGTCTCCTCTCCCACCAACGGAAAACAAACCGCCGTCAAAGCCCCTATTATATCCCCGGCCCCCCAAATCCACCTGGTCAACACCAGTCCAAAGATCACATGCCCTGCCCCCCTCGCCTTCTCTCTCTCTCTCTCTTCTCCAACCCTCTTCTCAAACGCACGAAACCCACTCTATATTCTTGAACTCATCCCGCTTCGCTTCGGGGCTCCGAGTCGCCGGAGAATCGGAAACCGGCTCCCTTTCCCCGGAGGCTTCGGGGAGCTCCCATGGCGGAGGAGCCAGGCTCGGGAGTTCCGGAGCACGACAAGGCCGATCGAGAGGGGTCTCCGGAGAGCTCTTCTTGTCCTCCTCTTGAGGCCGAGGGGGGTGATTCCAAAACCCTCGGCTCACCCGATTCCTCCTCCCAACCCGGCGGAGATGGAGGAAGCGCCGGCGACCGTCGCTCCTTCTCGCAGCTCCTCGCGGGGGCCATGGCATCGGCGGCGCCGGGGAGCGCCGGTGTCGCCCCGTTCCTCACCGTGCCTGTTGTCACCATCCCGTGCTACATCGCCCCCGCCGCGGGGCTCGCGGTCTGTGTCTCCGATTGTTCTTCCAAGTCTTCCATTTTTTTTTTTTGCCTAATTCTTTAGTTTCAAACTTTTACCTTTTCTCGATATTATCTTTCTAATTTTAGAACGGCAGCTGGTTGGTTTTTTTTTAAAAAAAAAGAAAAGAAAAAAGAATTGCATGAAACCTTGTGCTGATTTGCGTTTGTTATTGGAATTGGAGATTATTAATATATGAAATAGTTGACCAAAACGAACAAGAAAGTTCTGCTAAGAAAAGCTGACAAGTTCAGCCCCCAAAAGCGGCATTCAATAGAATAAGTTATACTGCTGCACGAGAACCCTTCTTTTTGCTGGAGTCATCTCGAAACAGTTGTTGACTTGTTCTCTTGCTTGTGCTTGTGCTGGTTCTGTTGATTCTTCGTGCAGTTCCATTTTATTTATATGATAAATATGTTTGTCTGTCGCATAGCAATCTTATCCATTAATGACAAGGAAGAAGATATTAGCTTGTTAGGTCTTTGAATCTGTTATGGATTCTGACCTATCGGATTATGCAACAGCATGCTACACTTACTAAATCCAAATAATGTCCGACCATGCTAACCATTTGAAAGTCTCTGAGATGTGCAGAGTAAGGATTAGAGCATCGCATGTTGTGTTTGTGCCTGCAAAAAGATGGCCTGCCACTATGCATCATTAGCATGGAAAGATATACGTCTTCCTGAAAACATGCAAATAACATGCCAGAATAGCTATAGTACTAAAGCAGCTTTTAACTTAAACTGAATTTGATATTGCTGAACTAGTATTTGGATGTCTCTCAATGAGAAACATTGTTTTTTGACTAGTTATGCAAATCTAGCATCATATTCTTCCTCCATATACGTAGCAATAGGCACCATCTCATGTACTTAAATTGAGATGGACATGACTGACCACCATCAGCATAGGTATGCTGCATTTAAATAGAGGGGCAGATGAGTCAAGGTAGATTTTGCATGCATCTGCTAGACATGAGGGTGTATGTGCATATATAATTTCGAAATTGAATTATAGATACATAAGATGATAAACCATATGGGAAATAATGATTAAATAGCTTTCTGAAAAATTTATAAATATGAAAACAGGAATGTAATGAGCTCCAATCAACTTATGATTTACTGATTTACTATCATCGACCAGCTCATCCCTATCTAGTTCATTTGGAGGACCTCCTTCCTTGCTTCCATGCCCTTGATACCTATCTTGAAGGATCTAGCCTTAAGGTAACTTCTATGTTGCAATTTCATGTATTTCCGCAGCTTCATTCAAATGTAAAGCATAAAAAAATATCAATTAACTAATTTTCAGACCACGATAAAGTGAAAAAAGATTTTTGCATGAATACACTCCAAAATATAAAAATTGCATAACCATTCATGTGATTAGATAACATCCTCCAAACAAGAAGTGATTTTACCATATTATCTTACCATTTGGTCCCTTCGAGGACTTTTGCATATATACTGTTCTCAAAGTGCTTAATTCCTTTTTTTTACAAGTGAGAAAGTAAAATATGCATATAAAATATTTGCACAAAATTTCAAATATTTGTCTTAAAATATTTGAAAAATTATGTATATTGGGGGGGAAATAGTTAACAGACTAGTCAAGTTAACTTTTAGCCTAACTAAACTAAGGTTAGAATGTTAAAAAAATGAAAGCAGGATGGTGGGAAGGGTCTAGTTGTAAATTTTTTAGACTTTTGCAGAGGCACTTATCAATGATATACTTTTCAAAGAATAAATATTCAAATAAGAAAAATTCCAGTAAGGGCTTAGCTTTCAATATTCTCTTTTATTTATTACTAATGTGGCTTCTCATATAGGCTGATATTGAAGGAACTTGTTTGATGGAACTTGTTTAACTTGATTTTTAAAAAGTTCTTGGGTAAAACTCAGGTTTTTGATTGTAGGGCTGAATAATTCCTGTTTTGTTGGATTATTTTATTTGGCAAGTGCTTTTTGTCCAATTATGTTTTATGTAGAAAAAAAATTGAATTATGTAAATGTTGCAGTCCCTGGTTGGATGAATTTAGAAAGATTTTCTGGACCCAGGATTTATTTGCTCATGCGGAACGTAAGTTGCAAAAATTGAGAAGTATTATCAAAGTTTATTGATATTCAGCAATTATAGTTGATGTAGATCCTCTTATTTAAAGTAAAATGCTATCCAATGCCCTGGAAATATGTAAATACTTTTCTTTTATTTACCCTACATATGATTTCAGTAAACAAACATGGACTTTTAATCATAGGTTCAGATCACCATGTATTTCATGTCACTATTCAATTCCCTGTTTGTCACTTTCATGAAATTCTGCATGTTGTTAGTTATCAATGTAGTGGCAAGTCAAGTTGATGAGCGGGCCAGTTTGCCACTTCCCTCTGAACAGTGTTCCTTAGTTCTTGTTGTTTGAAATACTTAAATTGTCAGCATTTTGTATAATGGGATGTCCATAACTGCAATATTTTCATTTTTGTCTTTTTTCCAGGGGCAGTTTGCAATGACGCATCAAGCAGTCTTGGCATCTGTCATGGCTCAGGCACTGATGCAATTGCAAAAAGCATATCCCTCTTCCTCATCAGAGTTCTTAAGAAACTCTGTAACACAACCTCAAATATCCAACATTACTCTGTTGCCATTGCAACAAGACCCATTGCCTGTAGCAGGGAACAATGCCTGTGCACCACAGATGGAGCAGCCACCTTCATCTCACCAGAAACCTCAGTCTGCTTCTATTGTTGTAAAGACAAGCTCTGACGATGAAAAGACTAGCTCAGATGATGATTACAACTGGCGGAAATATGGTCAGAAACAGGTGAAGAACAGCGAGAATATCAGAAGCTATTATAGATGTGCATATGCTAACTGTTCTGTTAAGAAGAAGGTCGAATGCTGTCAAGATGGCCATGTCGCTGACATAGTTTACAGCGGCTGTCACAATCATGAACCACCCCTGAGAGTTAGAAGCTCTAGAGAGAGAAAGGCAAAACGTAGTGCCCCATCTGTGGTAAATAAAAAATTAGATCTTCCAGGAGCAGAAAATAATGCAACAGTTTCTTCTGCATCTAAACTACCGCACAGTTCTGGTAATGAAACCCTCGAACAACATTTACCCTGTTCAGATGGCCATGAAGGAGATTCTGCGGTGAAGACTGAAGAAGATCTTGGTGATAAACCAGATCCAAAGAGAAGGCAAGTAGTTAAGATATATTAGTATTTTGATTCTTTAGTTCTAATGCTACAATTGTGCTTAAAAGTTTCTCTTCTTTGTAAAGCAGAAGCACTGAAAACACCATTCTTGATCTAGCTCCTGTACTCAAAACTATTAGAGAGACTAAAGTTATATTGCAGACAGCATGTGATGTGGGCCTAACAAGTGATGGCTACAGGTGGAGGAAGTATGGGCGGAAATTTGTGAAAGGAAATCCAAATCCCAGGTTTTGCCACTTATTCATATTTATTATTTGGACGATTTCTAATTTTTTGCATATCCATCAAAAGGAATATGTAGAATTTGGTTAGATATGAAATTATTACATGGTCTAATCAGTTAGTTTTGAACTACCAAATTGGAAAAATGTGCTATGGTGATTCTAATTGCTATCTTAGACCAAATATTTTCCTTAGAACAATCATAATTTGTTATAACTAACAATCTAACATTATGATTATTACTTTAAGAATAAGT
The DNA here is from genome assembly GCF_009389715.1 of Phoenix dactylifera. Taxonomy (NCBI): domain Eukaryota; kingdom Viridiplantae; phylum Streptophyta; class Magnoliopsida; order Arecales; family Arecaceae; genus Phoenix; species Phoenix dactylifera. Next base: position 312,253 of record NW_024067908.1, on the reverse strand, counting down.
TTGTACGAATTGTTCATGCGGAAGGCGTCTAAATCATGTATGCAGTTTACTCTAACCTCATGAACAGTGAAATAGTTCTATATAGTGCCTAAGACCTGGACTTTAAGGTGCTATTGAGGTACAGTGCTTGCTTTCAATCCATCTGCTTGACAATGACCTTAAAAATTGTTTACTAGAACATAATATAGTGTGCATATGCCCAAGTAGATACATGATTGGCATTTTTCTCTCTATGCATCACATAATTTTGGTTGCAGGAGTGTAAATGGGTTGAGTACAATTATGAATAACTTAGAGTTGAATACTGCCTTTGTGTTTGTTTGTCTGGGACATTTGATTCAGGCTTGGCTGGTCTTGGAATGCTGTTTGATTTCTTCCCAGATCAATTTGAGGGCCTCCTTTTTCAAAAGAAAGAAAAATCAAGGACCTTTTCATGAGCATGTATAGAATATTTTCTTGTCTTTGTGGTAATACATTAGTAATAATTGCAGTCTAATTGAAGCAACTTATCGAGGAAGTAAAGTTCAAGCACAAAAGATGTTTCAGTTCCTTTGAGCTCTATTCATGATAGTATTCAGAAGAAAGAAAAGAAGGAAAAATAGAAATGATTAAGTTGAAAGAACAAAGAACTATTTTCCCCCAAGTAACTTAACAGTGGTATAATAGAACTAGATATCTTGCTAGGGTCTTATAGAGGTGTCTCTATGAGGAGAAACCCCAAAAGGAGTTAATTTTAAGTTTAGGGGTCTCATAGTAGTTTAGGTATTTCTTTTTCTTAGGGTTTTCTCTTTGGTTGGATCGGTCATGTGACTAATTTAGTTAATTTTCTGAATTTTAAGTGGTCAGACTCATATGAGTTTACCATTTCATCATGTTGCCTGTCAGTGAGGACCAACAAAAATTAGGTGTTGATGCAAACAAGGGTTTCACAACAAAATTCAAGTCGAAACCAGAAAATCCTTATAAAGCCTAGATATTAGAGAAGGGAGATTAGAGCATGAAGCCTACATGTATTGAATCTTTCATATTTTTTATTTAAAAGATAGCAAAAGAAGTGATTGGAAAATCTGAAGGCAAATGCTTTGAAATAATGAAGACACTTACTTTACCAAAGAATTGTAGGGTACAGATTCCAAAGCATTTAGTTGGATTAACTTCTCCCTAAGAGGAATAATGTGAATATGAATAATATTATGACAAGAAGAGGAAGGTCATTCCCAATCATCAGCTCAGTAAGAAGGCTGAGCTGGTACACATGCATGCACGCAAATATGTATCATTTCTGATTCTGGACTATTCAGTTGAGCTAGTACCGTTCCAGTAGGATTGAAGTCTCAATTCTACCATCAGAAGATGAATAATGAGCCTTTAAAATTGAGGATTCATATGAATAATGTCATAAGTTGTTTAATTGCAAAACTGATTTGATCTGTATTACGAGTATAGGGTTCTTTAGAAATTGGACCAAGGTCAGGCTTGTTTAAATTAAAGATCAGATTTTGGATTCATTACTGGCCTGTACTTAAGGAGGTCATAAGTTGTTACTTGTGAGAACATCTTGACATTGTTAGTTCTTTTTTTGGAAAAAATTGAAGAAGATAATTTGTTGAACTGTTAGATTTATTGAAGAAGTCTCTTTCAGAAGAGTTATTGGGCTATTGGGTCCTAACCAGCCTCGTGAGAAATGAGAGGTATTACAATTTTTTTTCCCAATAAAGTTGCATTTAATGACCAAATTTATTGAAAACCTACATACTTGAGCATTAGCGCAACTCATGCACCTAGGCAAACTTGTCCCTCTGAAATGTTCATTAGTTCAAACTGGTTGCCAAAAAAGTATTGGTAGAATACCATTAGTAAAACAGGAATAAGGTTTGTGTTATTGTGAATGAAAAGGTAAATTTAAATTTTGTATCTATCACTTTGTTAAATACTTAACAAATTTTAGATTATTCAGGATTTATTTGCAGAGGTCTCAATAAAAAAATTGTGCATACACTGAAAATTTTAATTGCAAGTTGGTCTTCCTGCCCATTTCATTGCAATTACGTTGTGCTGGTATATGAATAAAAGTAGAAGTTATCTGAGAAGTGCTGCAGATTTGTTGCCCCCTGTCACCATTTCTGTGCCCCCCAAAAGAAAAAAAAAAAAGATCATGGATTTTTTTTGTTATTGCAAATGTATTGCCACTTTTTTGTTGTTCTTAATTATTTAATCTCATGAGTGATGGTAGAGTACTAAGAAACAACGAGTCTCAACATACAGTAAATAAATAGATAGGTAACAAAAAAATTCCACATGCAAAAGGTTGCTGGGGAAAAGCCTCCTTGTTGCATTCGAGGTTTCTAAGATCTTGCTTCAGAACAGAGTAAGCCTTTGGTTGGCCATTAAAAAAAAAAAAAAAAACTTTGGTTCAGAAGTTGTATAGAAGAATATCTTTTGTTTCTTCAGTTTTTACCTGTTTGTGAAGATTTCTTTGGTCATCCTGCATCAAGAACTTGGCTATATTAGATGCCTGGTAGTTTACAAACTATGTCTTGAGGTCAAATTAGAATGCTTTAATGCTCAAGTCTAATTGTAAAATCATTATATGCTTGCTGTTGGTGCCTGCTAATTTATTCCAATTTGTTTAAGCGATATAAGCTTTCCCTTGAACCTAATCCTTCTCATTAATGTGTTCTAGAAGCTACTATAGGTGCACCCATATTGGATGTCCTGTACGTAAACATGTAGAGAGGTCTTCTGAGGATGCAAAATCTTTGCTCATAACATATGAAGGCAAGCACAACCATGAGTTGCCACCCCTAAAAGATGGCAGCAATCCACCTGATAGCGCTCTTCTTACCGCTGCTGCTGCGACTGCTATGACCACTAATGAGCAAACACCAAAAAATGTCCCCTTGTTATATGAAACACCCACAACCAAATGGTTGCCGGATGTGGATGGGAAGGTATCTAATGAGCAGGTTCAAGAGCTTGGAGGTGAGAAAGCAATAGAATCTGCCCAGACTCTTCTAACTATGGGACTAAGTGCAACTTCAGAAAACGCTGGCAGTAAAAATTCAGGAGGTATTCAGCAGCCTCGTTCAAATGGGAACTGCGCAATAGTTCCGGTCGAAAACTCGTGAATGGATAGGTCCATTTAGTTTGTTATATCATTCTGCTGTATTTTCTTTACTTTCACTCCTATTGGATGCCTATGTTATATAAATACTTTCCTTCAGTGCAGTTGTTGAGCTGCTTCTAATTTCCCAATATCATACTACAAAAGACATTTTTTTCAAATGTATTGGTTCCAAAGGAGGGTTTTTTTTTTTTTTTTTTTTTGAGGGTGGGGGGGGAGGGTCTCAACAGAGTTATTTTAATGGTGAGGCCTAGCTCTATAGCCTGTATATTTTTTTGTTAAATGTGCAATCAGGAACTGCATCTGCCACATCAAACTTGACTGGATAAAATGTAACAGTGTTGGGGCTCTGGAGGGTGCTGCCTTCTGGTTGTAGAAAGATGACATGCAACCTAAGAGATCATTTGGAATGTCAGGCTAGTGTTTGCAGCGGTACATGCAATGAAATGGACTGGATGTGTATCGTACCAGCCGCAGGTAGATGTTTGACGATGGTCGAGTGCTGCTATTCATGGTATGCATGCAAGATGGACACACTATCGGACCTTGAAGACTATGATACGGTGCATGTTCCATCTCATTCATGGCCCAAATTATGCCAAATTATACGATTGCACTGCGACCACTTTGTTTTTCCATTTCTTTCCATGATTAATAACAAAGCCCATGAAAGTGACAACTTCTGCTTTTCCGACGAGGGGATATTCTGGTGTTATTCTTGTACCGCCATATTTAGATGGAAGGGAATATTCTGGTATCATTCTTGTACCGCCATATTTAGATGGAATGAATTCACCTGATCTGATGCACCTAATAATTTCACAATTTCAAGATCTTTGTCCTTTGTTTCCGCATAAAGGCAGCCCTGTGGTTTCATTTTCAAGATTTGGTTGCACACTCCGCTGTTTGGCACAACCTGGTCGTCATAAAATATTCACAGCAAATCCTCTTGGAAATCCAGAGATTATGACATTCACTTGATGATTAATGTCTATCTTAATTTCAGCCTTAAACCCTTCCAAGAAATCTAGCTCCTTTCTTCCTCCTTACTGCCCATCTTACTCCAATAACCAAATAATCATTCACCTCGAAAGAGATTAGAATCAACCAGTTGAGCAAAAATATCAGTAAGTTCTGTTCTACTTTTCTGACGTTCGATAGCATCGAAAACCGTCAAATAGCCTGGCCGCCCATACCCACTTTGCGAGTAAATACTGAGCTCTCCGATTGTTTAAAAAATCTCACCCCGCCCCACAGCAACTAAAAAAACAGCACCAACAAAAACTACACATAAGAGTACATGTATACTTCCTCTGACGGCAGCAATGACATATGCAAACCAAGATTGCATAAAATTCACAAATATCTACACAGAGGATCCCCTCATTCCCAAGAAAGGGCCAGCCACCAGCCAGTCTAATTGTACAAAGATATTATAAACTCCAAACCCACCCAATACCCGGCCCCCATCTGCTATGAGATGCTCAGTCCATCCACAGCTCCAGACAAGTCCAAGTCCAGGTTCCCCGCCTTCTCGCCTGCCTTCGTATTCTCCTCCACCTTATGCTTAGCCATGATAGCATTCCCTTCATCCTCATCTACCGATGCGGCAGCTGATATACATTCCTCGAATCTGTAACAACTAATGATGTGGTCATTGGTTATCCCTGAGGCCTGCATGAAGGAGTAGATGACTGTTGGTCCAACACTCCGAAAACCCCTTCGCACCAAGTCTTTGCTTATAACATCTGCCTTCGGAGTCTTTACTGGGACTTGATGTGGGTAGCGAAATCTGCTCATGATGGGCTTCTGGTTCACAAAGCTCCAGCAGTACCGATTGAATGATCCAAACTCTGCTATGATCTACACCGGTAGAACCAAAAGTAACTGTCATCAATTTGTACCGAAGTAGAATAAAAGGATTACTTGAAACTGGACCGATTGCTATTGCCAAATGGCATACTTATGATGATAGACCCTGAATGGTCAGTATACATCATGTTACTTTCTCAATAATTATCCAATGAGTTTTGCAATTAACCGATGCTCATATCATAGAAGAAAAACACAAACCAACCAGTGGCTTATCCCAAAGTAGTCTGCATTAATGCAGGCAGGAATAATTCCAAGCACCCAAATAACTATATAATTGCAATTATAATGATAAGGATAGTGAGAAAACAAAAAAGAAAAGAGAGAGGAATCTACCTTGAGTATTTGGCGTGCATTTTCAATGATGGCACGCAGCTTTGGCTCTGATAAAAGCGAGCTGGCAGTGCTTCCTGGTGCTATAAGTTTCTTCTCATTTAATTTAGAAACCAATTCTGGGTCAAAATCCATGAAAACCTCCCTGTGAAAAGGTATGTCCAAGAAGGTGGTAAGATCATATACTTGAAAAGGAATACAATAGAGTCTCATGCCAGAGGCAAGAGTTACCTAAATATGTGTCTCTTGCTGAGAATTGCAGGCCATGAAAGTTCGGCCAATGCACCTGATAGTACAAGCAGCTCAAACAGTTTCCTGTATATATTTTTGAGATTTTTAGACACCAAAGATCACTTTCTGTGATCTGACAAACAAATAAATATTAACTTCTTGCTGACCAAGCAAAGTGAGATTAGAGTTGAGATTGCATACTTATCATCATGTACTGGGACTCCCCATTCTTCATCATGAAAGGCAGCATAACAAGGATCTGTTATAACAGATAAACCATGAATATTTTTAAGAACAACAGCACAGAAGAAGCTACAAATGAACATTGATAAGATAGAATTCATTATTTCTGACCAGACAATCGACATTATTTAAGGCTGAGAAGTGGAAGATATGAATAGCATAAGCACTCTCACTGAATAAAAACAACATAAATATAGCGCATCAAAGGAAAAAGGCAAATAAAGCAACCATAACCATCAACATTAGTAAGGGTTGGCTTAATGAATCTCTCCACTAGACCATCTAACCCATAACCACATTACATTAAATAATGCAGCTCCTCCACTTTCTAGTGTACCAAGACCACATAGACATGTTTGGCAACATTGCCTTAAATGATACAGCCCCTATGCTTTCCAATTTATTGAACTTTTTCTTTCTTAATGTGACTATCACCACCCTAACCAAATTTATTATCACCTTAGATTGTATATTATCCAACATTATATCTATACAATATTGCTAACCTTATTATGTGCTTATAAATTTTTTAACTTAGTTGCAAAAGCATGAAGCAATAAAGCTTTATAGCAGAACACTCAAAATAATAATACAATTCTACTGTTCTAGCCACTTACAGGTTTGGTTTTCATCAATCAGATGTGTCATGACCTTTTATCACCAAAGTATGTAAACTTTCAACCAACAGGGAGTGCCTGACTTGACATAGTTAAGCAAACACCTTCTCCAAATATGTTTTATAGATATGCCAATTGGAGAATATCAGTACTTGATATAAGGAGATTATCGGAGTCATGAAAACTGCGGTGGTGAATTATCCAATGTTTAGAGTAGGGTCTGGCCCTTAACAAAACAACATAACTACATGTGCTGGCAAATATTCTGACAACAAAATCCAGGAAAGGGTGGTTGCAGGGAGGCCAGTTCCAGTGACACTTCACCGCCTTAATCAGTGCAAGCATTCGCAAAACTCATCTACAATGTATTAAGACGTCAGAGAACACAAAATAGATGCCAATGCAGTCTGACTGATCATGAAGCAGAAAAAGGGACAAATTATATATTAAAACAAAATAAAAGCTTCCAACTCTAGCCCATTTCACAGCACTTGTTTTGGAAAAACACTGACATAGAGGAAATGAAGCAGAAAAGTAGAATTTTTAATATAAAAAAGCAAATCATGTAAATTTCTGGTCACTCTCAACTTCTCCCTGGAGATCCTCTTTTGTGAGTCAGGCCTTACTTCATGACATGTGATGGTCATGTAAACAGAAAGTAATACAAACAGAGTAAAATGGTATTTAAAATTTTAATCTTATATTGTAGTAAATTTGTTTTTAAAATGTTAATGAGGTAGTTGCCGTTCAATAATATATGTCAAATGACCTAAACAAGCTTATGATCCTTAGTATAGAACTTCAAAATGTCTCTATTTCATTATTTTCCATCTACATCCCAATTCCATTCAACTAATATCCCTTTGGTGTTACGCGAAGCCATTTATGATCTATCCATCGCTATAATATGGAACGTTAAGAAATCATATCAGAATCAAGAAGTTGCAAGAAATAAAGCCGCAAAAAGGTTTACAATAATTTTATCTTTTCTGTTAGAAATGTCTTAATACAACATCCCTAGACATACATCAGTTATGACTTGAACTCATCCAAGAACAGTAGCATTAAGTTAGGTTTTGAAAAGGAGGAGGACTGTGCCTAGAACCTATGATTACAAAGCTTAGGTTTTTTATATGGAATTCGTGCTCAAGCAGTTAACAGAAAATCATCTTGGCAGCATAGTTATTGCAGATTCCTAATCTAAAAGGCACAGCCAAGGTCTGCATGTACCTGATGCATAAACAAAGAGACCTGGTACACCACAAGGTTTTTTGTTATTTTAATAAAACACCTCCTTGAGGTACGCTTATGTCCATTTTCTGTATCTTATTATGAAAGAATATGATGATGCAAGAAGAGAATAGCAGGCCCGATGCAGTATGAACTGAGAAGAAAAAAATAACACGAGCAATATACAACCTCAAATACCCACTGCTGAGCACCAAGTGAAAGCCAACATCCATTGAAAAACTAAATCACTAGCCAATGAAGAGATTTTATATGTATTATTAGGCAGCAATAAATAAGTTCAGCTCATCTGGGAAGATAAAATCACACCACACCTTACAAAACAAGCAGATAATCTGGATGATATTCTGGAAGTTACTAGATAAGAAATGCTCGGAATAGTTCAATAATAGAGAAGGAATCACAATTCCAATTGTAAACACAATGTCATAGCAAAAACAGAAGAAAAAGACATTAAGTGCCTCTTCCATTCCCATTTCATGTATGCAAAAATATTACAGTAGAGTTGATCATGGGACAGGCTTCGGGCCTAAACTCTATTCATTTTTAATCGGGCTTCAGGCTAGACCTATATAAAATCTGACATTTTTTTGTGCCCAAGACCAGCCCACGATCAGCTTTATATTACAATGAAATACTAAAAGATGCATACGACGTTTGAAGTTCTTGGCATATAGACTTTATAATAAATTATGGACCAATTTGAATTAAAAAATGGAAAATTTGTGAATAATTTGTCCTTTATTTTACTTGATAAGTGGACTCAAATTGCCAAGCATTACTGTTGAGAAATTTGACCGTTGACCTGAAAGATGGGTTGGCCTGATCATATGCCAGGGTGGCTTGTGCATCGGACACGTCAGCCATCAACAAGACTGTAAGCTCAAATGTTTTTAGATGAAAGAAACACATGCAGAAAAAACAAGAAAAGGGGGGAAGGGGGGGGGGGGAAGCTACCCTCTTAAATTTTAAATGACAGAAGTGCTCCAAAAAATATGTAAAATTATTAAGGTCAATGAGACTGGGACAAAAGATGTGGCATAACAGGGTTTTGTTTCAGAAGTAATTATAGATACTCGAACCACTTCAGCGTGCGGATAGGCTGAGACATTTTGCTTTCATCATACCAGTGGAACTTGATTATGCCCGTTAGCAAATCTCTCACTTGCATGGGGAAGAAGTTCCAGGTTGACCAAGAAATGTGGCAATCCAACCACTATACTCAAAATTTTGTCATCATCATTGTTTTGGAATCAATGTAGAAGGACTATATCCTAGTTGGCAAGTTTTTTGAACCAAGATGATGCTCAAGGAACCTGAAGGGCTAAAACCAGCAAATGTTGTGGATTAGAACAAAACAGATGCCAGAAAATAGAAGGTGCTTTACATTTATGTGAATACAGATAACTCTCGCAGCATTCTTTTAATTACTAAAATCTGATAGTCCAGATCCACTACCCTAACATTTTTAATGCATCCATGAACTTGCCACCATACAAATGCACCTAAAATATACCTAAAAGTATTATTAAAGGCATGCCAAATTTGCTAATAGAAACCCCAGATACAGGATAAACTGCATTAAATTTCCATAAATATGCAGTGTACATTATTTCACAAGCAAACATACTATAGTATCAAAAGCATGTACCCTTCAAAAAATTTTGTAGATTAGATAATACCATTTGCATGAATCCCGAACAACAGAAAAAAAAGATCCTGAGCTAGTGTGAAGAAGACACTAGCCTTACCAAGCTATCGTAGATTCCCACCCCAAACAAAATATCTTTCTACGTAAATTAATCAGTCCTCAAAATTACAATTTGTGAAAGAGGAGAGAAAGAAAGGGAGAAAAAAGGAGAATGGCTTAAGTTAAGAGAGTAAAAGGAACACCAAAGGGTTTATATGACGATGCTGCAAGATCGCAAAAATGCAAATGGCAACATTTGTTTCCACACAGTATGAAAAAGTTTTGTAGACATTAACTCGTGAAATGGTTCTAGGTACTTCCACATAATTATTGTAATTACAATAGAGACAACACAAGCCGAGCCACACACAAGCCACTCACAATGACCAAAATAGAGAACTCACCAGCATTTGCTGTCACCCATGCACACCTCCTCTTTCCCTTGAAAATTTCCAGCGAAGACAATGAAACGCCATCAGGAACAATCTTTCCCAGCTTCACACCCATCTTTTCTGGCTTGGAAATGCTCTGCCTTCGGCGACTAGTGAGACTCAGCCTCCCAATCCTCCCGGTGGACGCCCGGCTGCAGAAGGAATCAGTGGAAGCATCCGAGGAGCAAGAAGCATTGAGTGACAAATTGGAGCGGATAAGCAGCTCATGCCTCCTTAGAACCGAGGAAGCACTAAAAGGTGGTGTTAGAGGTGGTGAATCAACTGCTCGAGGGGAAGCCTTCTTCTCTGTTGCCCCGACCTCTGCTCTCTCCACCTTCCGCACAGGCTTCAAAGCAGGCTTCCGAGCCGTACCTGCCATCCTTGCTTTATTGCCAGCGGGCCCAAGGACTGGCCTCACCTCAGCATCCTCGACGTTCATGGACCGGACCTTCGGGGCGCCCGACATTGAAGAAACTACTCGCTGATCCTCCGATCTCAGCTCAAATGCTCGCAAAGATCTCTTAGTTTCTCCAATTTTTAACATGCCTAGGGCTTGATTCAGCGGCCCCAGCTCAAAATCCTCTCGCTATGCCAAGATTCCTTTTCTCCGAAAGAAACGTCACGAATCTCTCTTTCTTCGAACCAATCCACAGACGAAACTAATGGTGAAGGCTCCGATCCATCCACCGCTCAAATCGACACAGATGAAACCCTAAGCTCCACATAGAACAGCAATTAGGGTTCGGAAACGTCTCCACTTCCCATCCAGTGGACAAACCCTAGAAAGAGCGGAGATTTCATCCAGCATTGCCGAATGCGACTCAAAGACCGTACCCAAACGCTCGCCTTCCCAAATTTCTACCTTCCAATATCTCCACGCCTCTGCAAAGCCCCTTCCATGGCATCAAGAACCCCTCCAAAACCCTAGAATCCACCTGCCGGCTCCAAAATCGAGTTCCCGAAACCCTGGAGGCTGGCGAGAACCCTCCGATCCGAGCTTTCAAGTAGGTGGAGGATAACAGCGAGCCGGCGGTCCCCGGCAAGCGACACAGGGAGAGGGACAAGAGAGGCGAGAAAGAGAGAGAGCAAGCGTGGATTTTGGGATTTTAATTTGAAAAGGAGTGACTGGGAGAACCGGGTCGGATTAGGTGGGCGACCGGCTGTAGCCCGTGGCTCCGTCGGGGAGGCGGTCGGGCCGTTCGCGCCGGGTTAGCACGATCCCTTGAGCCTCTTAGACTCTTCTTCGTATTTTCTTAGTTTATATCAATTAATTTCTTCAGAAAAGAATTTGATTTTATTACAGAAACTGCCATCCCATGAAGAGCCAGCCGTTAGCGGCTTCTATCGCCTGTCGACGAAGGGGAAGTTTCGGCAACGTCTTTTTGTCCTTGCTCTTTCTTTCACGAAAATGCTTACAGAGACCCAGAACTGCCCCAAAAAGCAGCCCGAGCCGAGGAATCACATGACACGTATCGTTTACAGTATAATTGTGCGTCCAATCTGGTCGAAATGCACCTCCTTTCGGTGTCTTTATTTCTCTTTCTTTTTCTGATAATGTCGTGAGACCTAAGAAAGAAGTGTAGATGATCCATTGGTGGGACCCGTCGGCTATGTGGCTATTATTTTTTTAATCCCTTTTGAGGTTTTTCTTTTTTTTGGTGGAAGCTTCCTTGGGGGAGGTTGAGAGCATGTATGCTCGTACCAACTTCTTCAGCTCTACGTCTCTCTCTCTCGTAGCTGAAAATTCTACTTCTTAGATACTTTAATTTGTCATCCATGTTTATCTTTTAGTATGAAATATTACCTAGAATTCTCTTGGAACGAACTACCAGTAGCAACCAGGGCTGGCCCAACTCTTAGATGACTAGGCGGTTGCCTAAAGCTTCGGCTCAAAAAAAGCCCACCGTAGGAAAAATTTTAAAGACAAAATAGAAAGAAAAAAGACATCTCTTAGTGAGTTCGCCTTAGATCCCTAATTATATTGGGCTGCTCTAGATAGCAGCCACAATTTCTTGGCAAAGATATGGGAGGAGGCCGCCACCAATTCCTGCTAGTCTTTTTGCTTTAATACGGTGGTCCAAGAATTCTTTGTTTTGTCATTTAATTCTTTGGTCAGCATCATTTTTATATCTTCTCAAAAACAAAATGAAACTCCTCTTATTGCATTGTATATTCTACAATGACAAGCCGAAAAGGCAATAGAAGTTTTATTTTCTTCATACTTTTTTTTTATCAATATGCTATGCCATAGAGTGAACTAGGTGTTGTCTCGATAATGACACCTTCCATTTTGAAGAATGTCTTAGTTTCAAGTATTAGAAGGTGCATCCTATTATTTAAACTTCAATAATTTAATTTGTGTAGAAGTTCCCTCTATCTCGAATAGAGAGAGGAGAAAAAAATATTTCTAAGCTGTTTTTTCTAGCTAATTTCATTCACCAACTAGAAAGCAGCTGATTAATTG
>NW_024067907.1:300000-390009 GCF_009389715.1 Phoenix dactylifera | reverse complement strand
ACTATCATCACTGCTTTGTCATACATATGATTTCTATTTTTGATGAAAATTTTGATTTGAAAAATGGAAAATGAACCATTGCATATCTTTCATATTTTTCAGTCGTACATGTTATTATGAAAATAATGCCAAATCTGATAAAGATACTTTATCCTTGGATATCATTCATCAAGCAATGCATATAGAACATTCATGAAAAATTCTAGTTGTAGAAGTATCAATTCATTTTATTCTTTATGAGACTAATGATTTATTATCAAAATACTAAAATCAAATTATATGGTTAATTCTTTACATATGCACTTAATGAAGAAAAATTGATGACTACTAAAAGACTAAATCAAGAAAAGAGGAAATAGATCTTGATAAAGATTCTTGCATGATTAGAAGTAAAGATCATCATTATCATGTGCTTGCTTCATGAGCTTTATATTCTGTCAAATAAATGTGTAGAAGTCACTCCTATGTGGTTACTTCATTAAAAAGGAGATCTATGAAAAATAACCACCATATTTTAAAATACACATTACATATATGATAAAGCAATATGTGATTTAGACAAGCATCAAAAGCATGATATATAAAAGCTTAAGCAACCTTTTGATAGAAAGTAATAGTGATAAATCTATGCATATCAAAAAGATGAATTTGTTGATATCTTATTTGCTCAAAGTATGCATTGATGACATCATTTTTGGTCTACTAATGAGAGTTATATTGCCAAAGTGAAGTTTGAAATATGATGAATGAAATTAACATCTTCTCTCAAACTCCAAATTAAGATAAACAGGAAAGGGGATCTTTCATTGACCAACGTAGTCCACAAGAAAACTCTTATAGAAGATTGGCATGAAAGAAGGTATATCTATGACCCCATCTTGTAGAATTTGAAAAGGATGAGCAAAGTAGATCTATTGTGTTAAAGCTGTATTGAAGCATGATAGAATAATTATTTTATCATACAGCTAGTAGACCAGATTGTATGCTCATTATGTGACCTTGTGCAAGACTTCAATCTAACTTTAATTAATCATATTTTATTGATAACAAATAAATCATATCTGAAATTTTGATAGAAACAAATGTTTAAGATAAATTGATTAAAAACATAGTTAACATATCTTATTGATAATTATCTTAAGCAAATAGAATCTAAACTAAATTGACTTAAACTATCTTGGTTAATGAATCAATCTCTTTAGTTCAAATGATATGTGCTTGCTTATATTAGGCAATCTCTTGAGTAAAGTGACTCAACATGCAACTATTGTCATATCTATATTGAGTCATCTAGTTAAAAAAAAATATATATGTTGGATGAATGCCTTGTATCTTAAAGAAAACTAATGACCTTCCTTCAAGAAAGAAAAAATGAGAAATTTCAACTTGAAGGATATCTTCATGTAAGATACACTAAACATTCACATGCAAACAAGAGAGAGGATCTTCTTCAGCCAAAAGTTCACACATAAGAAATCTAGTTTGGCTTACCTTTCTCACAAATTAGTTGAGCAAAGTCAGTAACTTAAATCTTATTATGGCATGATTAAATTCTTTAATTATTAATTTTTGATATCATGTCTATATGTGTATTGACTGACTTATACTTTTAGAAATTATTTCATGGTTTGCCCAAACTAAAATATATCTTTGCCTATGTCATAACCATGAAATACACAAGTATATGCTTAAAATGTTGATGTAAAATAACTTGTGAAAAGTTATGAATCCTTGAGCATAATGAAAATGTTGTTTGCATGATATACATATATATGATACGTAAGATTAATTCTCTATTCTGCTCTCTCATGAAAATTACTTGAGAATAACAAAAAAGAGAGAGATAAAGAAAATAAAATGGATATTATTCAAGAGAAGTAAAATCCAAGTAGAGGCAAACACTTCAACCTTAAGGAAAAGCAAAACAAACTTATATATTCGACACATTTGTGAGACTTGTGTGAGCATTCTTTTGGAAGGGATAAAATCCATAATTAATTACACTTAAACAGGGAGGTTTTGAATAAACATTATAACCTTCTATATTGCTCATCATAGGGATGGTGCCAATGGGGAGGCTAGTGGTAGTACCCGGCACTATTTGACCCAACTATTCGGTGTAGGGCATATTAGGGACGGCACAAGAGGGAGGCTAGTGGTAGTACCTCGTGCCCTTCCCAACTCCACCGGATAGGGAGCAAATAGAGTATAGAGCATAAGAAAGTTATAAATGAAAAACAAAGTAAATGAAAGTAGAATTAAGTCAAATTTTTAATCACTTGAAAACACACTTTAAGGATGAAATCATTGCAAGATTATATTTAAATAGGGGGAGTTTATTTGAAAAGAATTGATTTTGATCCTTGACATTCTTGTACTTAGTATTTTAATGCATGACTTAACACATGGTATATTTTGCATATGGTATGATGTCTTGATTTATGGATTCTCAATATTTTGTAATGTTTCATACTTGGACAATTTGATTGAATGTTTGAATTGCTACATAACATCTTTTGTTTAGTTTTATTGAAAAGAAATTTCAGATTGGTCATTCACAATCATTGTTAAATCTGAAAGCTAAATAAAATTGTAGAAAGGAGAAGAGAAGAACATCTCTATTTAGGAAAAATAAATTGATATTGATCTATCTTTCTACTTGCCTAACTTTGATACATAATGTCCTAATACTTGTTAAAATATCCTTATTTTGTATCGAAACTCAAAATTAAACACAAAGATTCTGAAAGTGCTTTAATGTTATTGAAATATGTATTTTTCAATCGTAACAATTTAAGATGAGCTACATTGTGAAAGATACATATCTCATATTATGACTTAGAAAGCTTCTATTGAAAATCCTATGTAATTCAGAATCCGATTTGTATAAAAGTTTAAACTCCATATGATTACTAAATAAAATGTTAATGTAAGAAAAACAGAATTTATTTTGATTGCTCCGATACGCATCCGAAACATATCATTTCTTACCTTCAAAGTATACTAATTTTGATTCAAATGATGTGCCTTACGATGATCTTGATTGCAAGTAAATATTTTTAAAATATATGACTTTATTTTAATATTTAAAAAAAATTTTGAGCTTCATGTATACATTGCTGAAAAACTGTGATTAAGAAATTGAGTTCTATAAATACACATACCTCAATGATCATCTATATGTTTTTCTCTCCTACATTCTTAGAAACTATCATCAGAATATATATATATAGAGTGAATACTATAAATTTTGAATAATTCTAGATCACTCTACATTCTCGATAACATAGAATTTCAGTTTTATTCACGTTTATTATTAAATTCTGAAATTCAACCAAAGAAAAGAATGATTAAAGAAGAATGCATCTTTTGAGGGGGAGCTTTAGATATTCAGTATCTTATCCTAAAGAAACTTTAATTTGATGCATACCTTGAATTTTATGGATTGATTTTGATGAACCTCCTTATATTGCAAGACATGCTTTAATTACCTTGAGATGAGTTCTATAAAGGCTGTCTTATCTCAAACCTTGAGTCTTATGAAAATGAGCTGAAACTTATAGAAAATATATTTTTGAGATTGACAATTTTATTGAACATTATCTTCAAATTCTAAACTCTTAAATGGAATGATCAATAGAGGGGGAGAAAGAAAATTTCAGAAGGAGAGGTCTCACGGAACTTAATTACATAAATCTATAGGAGAGGGAAAGAATACTAAATGAAAAGTGATCCTAATACTCTCCAATATGTATCATCTGAAATTTAAATCTGAAAATCTTTATGATACACCTTGAGGCATGTTATTTGGTTAATATATCTTCTGCACAAATCATGAACCAAATGCAATTCAAATGTTGATCTTAAGAGCCTCTAATTTAATGAAAAAAGGGGAGAATAACGTGTTAAATTTTCTTGAGTATCTCGTAGAAAATCTATTTTGGGAATTCACTAATGAGTCCTAATTGGCTTGCTCTTTAGAACTTCAATATTATGCCAATTCATATTTTATATATGTATCAAATCGTGCTTATTTTCTAAAGGAATAAAAGAAAGTCCTTAAAAGAGCTCTAAGATATATCATAAATTGCATGAATTCATATTTTGGTATTTGTGCCCCAATGCTCTTATTATCATAAAAAGAACTTTGAAGTCATGATCCAACATGATGATATGTTTTTCAAGTATATAAGTTTTGATCTTCAAGTATATAAAATCAATTAAATTGCTTCTCATGTTGATAAAATACTTAATAGATTGGGCAAAAGTTCTTCAATGAACAAGCTTTCATACTTTTTATTAAAGAGAGGTTAGATTTCCACTCATGTTTTTTCTTGAATATCATTTGTGGTACTTCTTGAATTAACCTAAGGAAGATTCCACCTACACTTGATTAGAAAACTATCTGTGGTATCAAATTAGAAAATCTCTTGAATTCACACTCGATGTGTTCTGCTCTGATCTTTGTACTTAATGTTTCACTATCTTTTTGATGTTGTCAAAAAGGGGGAGAAATATCTAAGTATATGCTATATACTCAGAATGCTTTATTACTTTGAATTGAATACAAATCAGCTTAAAATTTAAATATGTTGATTGTGTTAAGCTGATTAAATCTAAAGCATTATCATGAAGTATGTTTTTAAATATATATGTTTTCCACTTCATGCAACTTAGCTATGTATTACTTCTAAAAATCAATATCTTTTATATTGCATATACTCCAAGTTTTGTCATCATCAAAAAAGGGGGAGATTGATGACCCAAAGATTGATTTTGATGATCACAAAACCTTGAAGTATAGATACTAATGTTTATGTTGCAAGGAGAAAGATATTTATTTTGCAAGGAACATAGCAAGTTGGAAGAACACAAGAAGGCCTCCAAAGCTCTCAAGTTGGAAGAAAGCTACAATTTATTGGCCCAAGTTTAAAGTTCAAAGGATTCAAATTGGAGGAGTAAAATCAAAAGAAAAATTCAAAAGAACAGTCTTCGAGTCGACTCCAGTGGAATTCGAGTCGACTCCGGAGAAGTATGAGTCGACTCCGGAGAAGTATGAGTCGACTCCTAGGAGTCACAGGCAGAAAAGTCAGAGAGCAGTTTTCGGGTCTGAGATTCGAGTCGACTCCCGCATTGCACGAGTCGACTCCGAGACTGAGCGACCATCAACAGACAGAAGACCATGTTACTGCCTCTGAGATTCGAGTCGACTCACAGACAGCTCGAGTCGACTCCGAGACAAGCTTCATGTCAAAAGGCAGAAGACCAACTTTCGGAAACTGAG
The DNA here is from genome assembly GCF_009389715.1 of Phoenix dactylifera. Classification (NCBI taxonomy): domain Eukaryota; kingdom Viridiplantae; phylum Streptophyta; class Magnoliopsida; order Arecales; family Arecaceae; genus Phoenix; species Phoenix dactylifera. The sequence continues at coordinate 384,725 of NW_024067907.1, read as the reverse complement.
AGCCGAGTCGACTCCAAGGAAGTTCGAGTCGACTTCAAGACTGGATGAGCCAAAAGACAGAGAATCGGGAGTTCGGGCTCTGAGATTCGAGTCGACTCCCAGGACAGTCGAGTCGACTCGAGTGGACAAAATTCAAATTTGGATCCACGGACTTCAGTGGATGAGCCGACTCCAAAATTGCCACGTCAGCTCCAGAAGTTGGCGAGTCGACTCCAGGTCAAGACGAGTCGACTCCCAGTCAAGACTGCAACTTTAATTCAAATTTGGAACAGTGGCCGAGTCGTCTCTGGTAAAACACGAGCCGACTCCTGGAACAGGCGAGCCGACTCCTGATCGCGCGAGTCGACTCCGATCCCAACGGTCATATTGTCAGGAGGTGCAGACTGGTTCCAACGGCTCTATTTTTGTCTCTAACGGCTATATTCTTGTTTCCACGCCATCTAAAGCTATAAAAACAAGAAGAGAGCTAGGGGAGAACTCATGGAAGTGGGAGAGATCATCAAGGAAAGAGATCTCAAAGAGATTACAAAGAAAATCTCCCATAAGCACAAAAGGGCCATCCAAAACGAAATAGAGAGAAGAAGAGCATCCAAGTGAATCCGAAAGCTTCCTCTCCATCCGTGTGCTGCCTCGGGGATCCTCTACTTCATGCCAAATCAGAGGAGGATCAAGTAAAGAAGAAGCCGAGCTCCTCCATCTTCAAAACTCGTTTGAGGGCTTTCTCTTTACTCTATTTGTTTATATTGTCATATTTGCTTGTTTAAGAAGCTTTGTTTTGTTTTATACTTTGTTTTAATATCTTGTAACTTGATTCAATCAAGGGATTGAATCAAGGGGTTAAGGTTTGTTGGTGAGCCAAAGAAAAACCAACGGTGTTAAGGTTTGTTGGTGAGCCAAAGAAAAAACCAACGGTGTTAAGGTTTGTTGGTGAGCCAAAGAAAAACCAACGGTGTTAAGGTTTGTTGGTGAGCCAAAGGGAAAACCAACGGTGTTAAGGTTTGTTGGTGAGCCAAAGAAAAACCAACGGTGTTAAGGTTTGTTGGTGAGCCAAAGAAAAAACCAACGGTGATAGGTTTGTTGGTGAGCCGAGGGTAAAACCAATGTGTAAGGGTTTGATTGTGATCCCGGGAAAACAATCGGGGAGGTTCTAGTCGGTGAGCCTGGAAAAACCGACCGAGTTCGTTGTGCGCTCGTAAAACAACAAGTTGGGTTGTGAGCTTGTAAAACAACCGGCTGTAATCGGTAGGATTATAGTGAAATTCCCAAGAGGTCTTGGGGAGTGGATGTAGGTGCTGGGGTGCACCGAACCACTATATGTCCTTTGTGTTTGTAATGCCTCTAGTTATTGTCTAACTAACACACTTACTTACTTAGATAAATTGCTTGCTTAATTCTTATCCGCACATCCTTTAGTTGCAAGCATATTTAATCAAGTCGAAGTCTATACATCAAACCCTTGCTAAGTTTAACTTTCACTGTGCATCTATACAACTTAGCATAGTTAATCAAAAAGTTTTAGAAGTAGCATAAAAGTTTTAAAAGACCCCAATTCACCCCACCTCTTGGGTTGTATCTACTGGGCAACACAACTAATCTCCGAATATCCCTTGAATAGATTCTGGAGATTACTCCATTAGGAGCCCCAACAGAGAGATAATGAGCCTCGAGGTACCAAATCCACTAAGAACAAATTATGTTTTAATTTTTGATTTCTTTTATGTTGATTCCATTTACATATCTATTAAATATTTCTCCCCCTTTTTGTCATCGTATCAAAAAGGAAGTGAGTATAACACTCAATCATTTAGAGAGCAAATTGCACAAAATTGAAGAGAATATGTCTACTCATTGTATTGATGTGTATGTAAATACATTTGTGAATACAATAAGTAAAGCAAAAAGAATACATGTCAAAATACAAAAAGATATCTAAGGCTTCCTCAAGGAGGATGCGGCTCTCCGGGGCATGCGCTCTGCAAGTAGTGTGACTGCATTGGTGACGTGCTCGAGCTGTCGGATAATGGCCGAGGTGGCCCTGCTATGTGTCGTATCGAGTTCGGTCACCGACTGCTGAAGTGTGTCAAGCTTGGCGATGAGCACATTCGCCAAGCGCTCGGCCCCCTGGGTAGTGGTTTCCATGTCGTGTCGCATGTCATCGCGCATCTTCCGAGTGGTGCTCGAGACATCGCTCATACTGGAGAACTGGGCCTGAATCAAGCTCCTGACGTTGTAGATCTCTTCCCGCACATGGGCCGTCATCTCAGTCACGGCTGACAGGAAAGGGACCAACGCTGAAGAAGGTGCAGGAGAGGGAGCAGTCACTGTACCTCGGAGCTCCCTAAGCAGGTCGTCCCGGAGATCTCTAACTATCTCCTGCCGCAACTCCCGGAGCTGCTCAGGAGAGATCCGGACCTCCATGGGCTGAGTAGGTGGAGCTGAGGAGGAGGGTCCGGCAGAGGTGGTGGGAGCAGAGGTGGAGGGAAAGGTAGGATAGTCTGAGTCTGGGTCAGGACTGGGGGAATGTCTGGTGGTATGTGTGGAGGTGGATGATTTTCTAACCCAGGTTCCCTCGACCTTCCGAAACCCCATCCTGTGTAGGGTTTCCGGACGCATGCGATCTGTCCATCGCAATGCGCGAGAGGGTTCCCCCTCAGGAATGGGAATCTCGGCCTCCCTAAACAGAAGAGTGAACATCATGCCATAGGGGAGGGTGAGCCTAGGTCTATCTAGTGGCTCACATAGGTATCTATACATCATCTTGGGAACGTTGATTGGGGTGTCCTGGAGGATGTAGAACATAAGAGCTAGGTCTCTCTCAGATACAAATCGAAGCGGCCAGTCTTCGGAAAGAGGGACCTAGAGATGATACTCAAGAGGAGCCGCATCTCAACTGAAAGTGAGCTAGCGGACACCTCATCTAAGGGGGACTGAGGTGGATGTCCTAGAATGGCCGTAAGGGCCTCAGTCCTATCCTCGGGGTGTGTGGGAGCCACCCCTACTTGTGGAAGATGGAGGACCTGAGCAATGATATCCTCTGAAATGAACAATGGGACACCGGCTACCGTGCCCTCGATACCCCCATTGCCCCTATGTACAGTACCGTAGAACTCCCTAACTAGGCCAGGGTATGTGGGGAGATCTAGGGAACAAAAATACTCTAAGCCCTGGGCCCGCAGTCTCTCTCCTATAGTAAAGCCCTCCCGGGAGAGATAGTCGAAATCGACGTATCTCCCGGTGGAGACCGCCTTCCCGGCGCACGGCCTCGAGGGAACCTCCCTCGGCGGGGAACGAGCCGGAGGTTGTGGCCTCGCGGGATCGTTCCGAGCCTTGGAACGCCGCTCGGGCACCGGTCGCGGGTTGGGGTCTCTTCCGGACAATGGCTTTACGAGGCATTTTGACCTAGGGAAGAGGAAGGAACCTAAAGAAGCGAGGAAGATGGATGGGAAAAATCTTAAGGTCGGCCGGAGACGCTCTAGGAGTCGGCTCTAGGGCTTGTGAACAGTGGCGGCGGTGAATAGAAGTGTTGAGTAAACGATGAAGTTAGGGTTAAAAAATCGGATCCCGACTGCGAGTCGACTCCTCTGAGTCACGAGTCGACTCGACCTCGAGTCGACTCCAAAGTATGCGCGAGTCGACTCTCCTTATGTGCCTATTGACCTCGAGTCGACTCCCGACTGTATGCGAGTCGACTCTCCGTTACGAGCCGACTCTGAAACTTGCTCGAGTCATCTCGAACTCTGGCACGCACCTAAAAATCATGCTATGTTCGTGCCGAATGAGGGAAAATCACGAAGTTATGATCTGATTTGATGATCATTGTAAAGAAACTCTAAATTAACCACAATCTAATCATCAAAATCAATGAACTAGTAGAAAATACCACTAGGATGGATCAATCACTCCCAATCCCCTCCTAAGCACACTAAATCTCTCTTCACTTAAGGGTTTTGTAAAAATGTCAGCTAATTGATCATCAGTGCAAACAAATTGAAGTGTCACATCACCATTCAGTACATGATCTCTTATGAAGTGATGTCTTATCTCAATATGTTTAGTTCTTGAATGCTGAATTGGATTTTTAGTTAGGTTAATGGCACTTGTATTATCACAATTAATGGGAATTTTATCTTGTTTAATGCCATAGTCTTCTAATTGTTGTTTGATCCACAAGATTTGAGCACAACAACTCCCGGCTGCAACATATTCAGTTTCAGCAGTAGATAATGCAACCGAGTTTTGTTTCTTGCTAAACCATGAGATTAAGTTTTCTCCTAGGAATTGACATGACCCGCTGGTGCTTTTTCTATCAAGTTTACATCCAGCAAAGTCTGAATCTGTGTATCCTATTAAGTTTAGGCTAGATTCTTTAGAATACCATAACCCTATATTCTTTGTTCCTATTAGGTATTTAAAGATTCTCTTGACTGCAATTAGATGAGATTCCTTAGGATTAGACTGATATCTAGCACTCATGCAAACACTAAACATGATATCAGGTCTACTTGCAGTAAGATACAATAAAGATCCTATCATACCTCTATATAGTTTCTGATCTACAGATTTACCTGATTCATCTTGGTCTAATTTGCATGATGAGCTCATGGGGGTGCTGATTGACTTGTTCCCCTCCATATCAAACTTCTTAAGCATCTCCTTGATGTATTTAGCTTGATTGATGAAGATGCCTTCTTCAGATTGTTTGATTTGAAGCCCGAGGAAATAATTCAGCTCTCCCATCATGCTCATTTCAAATTCACTCTGCATCAAGTCAGCAAATTCTTCGCAGAGGCGATTGTTAGTAGCACCGAAAATATTATCATCAACACAAATCTGCACTAACAACATATCTTTGTTTTTCTTCTTTAGAAACAATGTTGTATCTACATTACCCCTAGAAAACTCATGTTCTAATAGGAATTTGCTAAGCCTCTCATACCATGCTCTAGGTGCTTGTTTCAAACCATAAAGTGCCTTGTTCAATTTATATACATGATTAGGGTATTGATGATTTTCAAAACCAGGAGGTTGTTCTACATATACCTCCTCATTAATATACCCATTTAAGAATGCACTTTTTACATCCATTTGAAATAATTTGAAGTCCTTAGAGCATGCAAATGCTAGTAAAAGTCTAATTGCCTCAAGTCTAGCTACAGGAGCAAAGGTTTCATCAAAATCTATACCTTCTTCTTGATTATAACCCTTTGCTACTAGTCTAGCCTTATTCCTTATTACAATTCCATTTTCATCAAGTTATTTTTATAAATCCATTTGGTACCTATAATTGAATATTCAGTAGGTCTTTCAACTAGATTCCATACTTTGTTTCTAGTAAATTGGTTTAATTCTTCTTGCATTGCATTTATCCAATTTACATCTTTTTCAGCTTCTTCTATGTGTTTGGGCTCAAAATGTGAAACGAAAGCTAGATGATTGTTTAAGTTCCTAAGAGATGCTCTAGTCCTAACAGGTTGAGATGGATCATCTAGAATTAATTCCTTAGGATGCCCGTGAGCAAACCTCCAAGCCTTAGTCAGCCCATGATCCATAATAGCCTCTTGGCTTGATGATGCATTTCCAATTAATTTTTGATTATCATCTTGTAATGTCATCTCATCTATCTTCTCTTCAAGAATTTCACCATCATCATCAAAATTAACTCTCTTGCTAGAAGAGATATCACTAAAATCATCAAAAACAACATGTATGGATTCTTCTATAACTAGGATTCTTTTATTAAAGATTCTATAGGCTTTACTAGTTGTGGAGTACCCCAAGAATATACCCTCATCAGATTTAGAGTCAAATTTTCCTAGATTATCTTTCCCATTATTATGAACAAAACACCTACATCCAAAATATGAAAATAGTTCACTTTTAGTTTTCTGTTTTTCCAAAGTTCATAAGGTGTTTTCTTTATGATGGGTCTTAATAAAACTCTATTTAATATATGACAAGAAGTATTGACGGCTTCTCCCCAAAAGTACTTAGGGAGGTTATTTTCACACAACATAGTTCTAGCCATTTCCTCTAGAGTTCTATTTTTTCTCTCCACAACTCCATTTTGTTGTGGTGTCCTAGGTGCAGAAAAATTGTGTGTTATCCCCTTTTTACTACAAAACTCATCAAATAAATGATTTTCAAATTCGGTACCATGGTCACTTCTAATAGCTATTACTGAAGTATCTCTAGGCATTTGTTACTTCTTTATGAAATTTCTTGAAAATTGAAAATGCTTGATCCTTATGGCCTAAGAACATGACCCAAGTATATCTAGAATAATCATCTACGATAACTAGACCATATTTATTTCCACCTAGACTTGTGGTTCTAGTTGGTCCGAATAGGTCCATGTGTAGTAGTTCTAGAGGTCTAGAGGTAGAGACACAATTTATAGATTTAAAGGAGTTTCTTGATTGTTTGCCAAATTGACATGCTTCACATATTTTATTCTTTTCAAACTTTAATTTTGGCAAACCTATCACAGAATCTCTTTTAACTAGTTTAGATATGGGTGTCCGTGCTTGCATGACCTAACTTACGGTGCCATAACCAACTAGCATCATTATCCCTAGTTTCATTAACAACTAAACATGGGTTGTATTTGGCAAGATCCTCAAGGTCTACAACATACACATTTCCACGTCTTATTCCTTTAAAAACTAAACTATTGTCATTTGGGTTTGTTATGATGCATAGTGATGGTTTAAACATAACATTATAACCTCTATCACATAATTGACTAATGCTTAATAAATTATGCTTAAGACCATCAACATATCGAACATTATCAATAAAAGTTGAAGGGGGTAATTTGTACTTTACCTATACCAATGATGTGACCTTGCTTATTGTCTTCAAAAGTCACAACACCTCCCTTCTTAGCTTCAAGGGTGAAGAATTGATCCTTGTCACCCGTCATGTGTCTTGAGCAGCCACTATCCAAGTACCAACAATTTTTGTCGACCTTGGCTGCAAGACACTCCTACACAAGCAAATCATATAATCTTAGGTACCCAAGTTTTCTTGGGTCCTTCATGGTTAGTAATGTTGGTTCCTTTTGGAACCCAAACCCTCTTAATTTTTCTTTTAGTTTTTCCTTTCCTATAATTACACACATTTGCTTTATGTCCTAAAGTTCCACAACAAAAGCAGGTTATTTTCTTAGTTTTACTTTTCCTTGCTTTAACAAAGAAGTTACTAAGAAGTTTTTGCTTATGTTTAGGTTTATACCCTAAACCCGCTCTATTGAATACCGCTCGTTGACTATTAAGTATCATATTCAATTTTTCAGAACTATATGTAAATTTTTCAACCAAGAATTTGTATTTTTCAAGTTCTTTAGTTAGTGTTTGTTTTTCTGCTTTTAGATCATTTAGTTCTTTTGTGAGACTCTCATTTATATGTTTATTATTTTTGGGTTCTAATGTTTCTTTGTTCAGCCTTTCATTTTCTTTAGTTAAGGTATTATTCTTTTGTATCAAGATTTGGTTGCTTGTTTTAAGTTCTACATTTTCTTTGATGAGAACATCTTTATCCTTAACTAATGAATCATACTTACGGAGATGAGTTTGGTTAGTTACTTTTAGTTCTTTGTTTTTAACGTTTATTGTTTTGTATTCATCCATTAATTCATTGAAAGCATCATATAATTCATCGAAAGTAAAATCTAAATGTGGTGCGGATGTTACCGTCATTTTCATTGGCCATGAAGCAGAAATTGGCCTTTTCTCCTTGTTCCTCATCCGATGATGATGATGATGTGTCGGAGTCCGATAGGGTGGTGACAAGGGCTTTCTTCTTTTGTACTTGCTCCCCTTCTTCAGTAAAGGACACTCAGCTCTGATGTGTCCCGGCTTCTTGCACTCATAACATCCAATCCCCTCATTTTCCCTTTCCTTACCTTTATCCTTTCGATAGAAATTTGAGGGGCCTCTCCTTTGATGAAAGGACTTCTTTTGGTTGATGAATCTTTTGAACTTACGTACGAGAAGAGCCTCATCATCCTCTCCCTCGTGATCTTCTTCTTCACTGCTGCTACTGCAAGACAAGTCTTTGTTAGATGATGTAGATTTGAGAGCTATTATCTTTTTCTTATGGGAGGACTCTTCTTCGCTGTGTTGCTTCATTGTTAGCCTCGTGCGTCATTAGGGATCCAAGAAGCTCCTCAAGTGGTAGCTTGTTCAAGTCCTTGGCTTCTTGGATTGCCGTCACCTTGGCTTGCCATGACCTTGGTAGACAGCGAAGAATCTTCCTGACAAGATCACTGTTAGTATAGTTTTTTGCCAAGGCTTTTTAGGCCATTGACAATGTCAGTAAATCTAGTGAACATGCAAGTGATTGTTTCATTAGAATCCATCTTAAATAGTTCATACTTATGAACCAATATGTTTATTTTGGATTCTTTGACTTGATTCGTGCCCTCATGGGTCACTTCAAGTCTATCCCAAATCTCTTTTGCAGAATTGCAAGTAGAGACTCTATTGAATTCATTCCTATCTAATGCACAGTAAAGCACATTCATTGCTTTGGAATTGAGTTGTGCCTTTGTCATGTCATGGTCATCCCAATCCTTTTCGAGTTTGGGTACAGTGACACCCTCTACATAGATGGATAGGATGTATGGTCCATTTACTACAATGGTCCACATCTCATAGTCTTGGGCTTGGATAAATAGTCTCATCCTAGCCTTCCAATATGAGTAGTCGGATCCATTAAAGAATGGGGGTCTTTGGGTGGACTGACCCTCAATGTGGGAAGATCCAAATGGGGTTGTCATTTTGATCTTTTACTCTTAGGGTAGAAGAGTTTAGGCTCTGATACCACTTGTTGCCCAGATAGACAACCCAAGAGGAGGGGTGAATTGGGTTTTAAAATAATTTTGCAATTAAAACGTTTGTGGATGACTAATTAATACTTTTGCAAGATGATTAATTAGTTGCTATGTGCTGTGAGTGAAATGAGAGTGAGAGAGAGAGACACAAGCAATCACAAACACAATGTTTATAGTGGTTCGGAGCTAACCCTTGCTCCTACGTCCACTCCCCAAGTCTCACTTGGGAATTCACTATAACCCCTTGGATTACAGTCGGTTGTTTTACAAGCTCACAACCCAACTTGTTGTTTTACGAGCTCACAACGAACTCGGTCGGTTTTCCCAGGCTCACCGACTAGAACCACCCCGATTGTTTTCCCGGGATCACAATCGAACCCTTACACGTTGGTTTTACCCTCGGCTCACCAACCAACCTCTACACTCTTGATTCAATCCCCTGATTGAATCAAGCAAAGACAAGATGGAAAGAACAAGGACAAACAGAAAACAGAGCTTCTAAAAAATAGATATACAGCAATATAAACTAGAGAGAAGTTAAGAGCCCTCAAACACGTTTGAGTTGGAGTAGAGTAGGGCTTCTTGAACTGTGAGTCTCCTCTTGAATGTCTGGTCCACTTGAAGGCAGGAGGAGACTTCTTTAAATGCTGGGAAGAGGTAGCTGGATGGAGTTAATGGCGCTCTTCCTTCTTTTCTGTTGAAAACCAGTTGGCAGAGATAGGATGCTTGATTTCTTTGAGTGGAATGGTGCTTCTCTGCCTTGCTACAGTCCTCTGTGGCTATTTAAGCCATCCCCCACGGAAACTAGCCATTAGACACCTTTTTCTGCCCGTTCTGCACACTCTGCACATCCTGACAATATGTCCGTTGGGGTCGGAGTCGACTCGCGCGATCTGGAGTCGACTCGGCTGTAGCGGGAGTCGACTCATGCTTTTCTGGAGTCGGCTCGGCAACTATTCCGGATTTGAATTAAAGTGACCTCCGCGACTGGGAGTCGACTCGACTTAACCCGGAGTCGACTCGCCAACTTCTGGAGCTGACTTGCCATTTTCGGAGTCGGCTCATCCCATGAAGTCCATGGAGCTAATTTTTTCAACTTGGCCCACTCGAGTCGACTCGACAATCCTGGGAGTTGACTCGGCACTCAGAGCCCGAACTCCCGATCTTCTGTCTTTTGGCTCGTCCAGTCTTGGAGTCGACTCGAACTGTTCCGGAGTCGACTCGGCTCTCAGTTTTCGAAACACAGCCTTCTGCCTTTTTGATGTAGCGCTGCCTTGGAGTCGACTCGAGCTGTCTGGGAGTCGACTCGGCTCTCAGAGACAATAATTCGGTCTTCTGTCTTTTTGGGGTCGCGCTGTCTCGGAGTCGACTCGCGCATTACGGGAGTCGACTCGGATCTCAGAGTCCGAAAATTGCTCTCTGACTTTTGCCTTGTGTACCACTGAGAGTCGACCTGCCAACCCATCGGAGTCGACTCGCGTTCCACAGGAGTCGACTCAAATCTCAGGGTCGAAAATCGCTCTCTGACTTTTCTGTCTGTAACTCCTTGGAGTCAACTCATACTACTCCGGAGTCGACTCGGTAATCATCGGAGTCGACTCGCGCACTTCAGGAGTTGACTCGCTGACAGGTTTTGAGTCGAGTCTTTCTGTTCGTCTGTCAGTTCTCAGTCGGAGTCGACTCGTAATGATCCGAAGTCGACTCGAGCCCGTGCCAGTGATTTTGATACGCTTGGAGTCGACTCGTAATATCCCGGAGTCGACTCGAGTCTCAGACTTTGGTTCAAACTGACTTCTTAACTTATCCAAAATATCTTGAACCAAGTCTAGAAATACTTAGACAAGATTTTTACTGAAACACTCAATTGAATTCATTAGTAAACAAAAGATATACTTGTTGGGAACCCGCCCATGCCGCTGATATTTCAAAAATTTTTCAGATGGCAGCGGAATCGGCATGCACGGGTTCGACGTTCATCGCATGAATGTTGTTTCGAGACCTTTCGTAATTAGGTAAGAATTAAAACTTTTAAAACTAATAGGAAGATCAAATCTTCACCTTGCGCGGGTAGATGATCACCGCAAATCTGAATTCGTGGTTTTTGGAAGAGGGTTCGCTTGAAGCCGTTCAAACGTCCGGCCTCTACGGGTATCCACACGAAGTAGGATCCGATCCAAGCTCTCTATCTCACCGGAGTGCTAGCTCCCTTGCAGAGATAGCTTTGATGGCTGATCTCCTCTCTTTCTTTCAACTCTTGAAAGTGCTTGAGAGGAGGAAGAAGAAGAAGGAAGAAGAGGAAGAAGATGAGCCCCTACGCAGCCTTCTTCTGTTGCTTGCGCTGGATTGAAGGAAGGGAAGGGGAGGAGGGCCGCCAACACTTGGAGAGCTTCTACCCTTGCTTGCGGCTGCAACTAAGAGAGGAAGAGGGTGGCCACGGCACAAGAGGAAGAGGATTCCAATGCTCTTAGGGCGTCGGCCTCATGGTCCTTTTTATAAGCATCAAGGGCTCCTCCAAAGTAGGAGCCCTAGATGATTTTCCAAAGAGGGAGGGCGCCGGCCCTTCTTCATGCCCGCACACAAGGAGAGGAGGAGGGGCGTGATCCCTCCTTCTTGTGATGCCCTAATCCTCTTCTAAAGAGGATTGGGTGCCCTCTCTTTTGGTTTGATCCCAATCCAATTAGGATTAGCCAAATTGGGTTCAATCTATGCTAGTCCTAATCCAATTAGGACTTGAATGAACCATGACTCAATTGAACTCTTCAATCCTAATCCAATTAGGAGTCATGTTGATTCATTAGATTATTAATTAATTTAGACTTTAAGAAATCCTAATCCAATTAGGATTTGTTTAATTCTAGTCCTATCCAATTAGGACTCTAATTTGAATCCAAAGTCCTAATCCAATTAGGATTTCTAGGAATCCTACTCCAAGTAGGAATCCAATTTTGATTCAAACTTCTAATCTCATTAGGATTGAGAATCCTATTCCAAGTAGGAATCTCAGTCCTACTCCAACTAGGATTTCCAGTCCTAATCCAATTAGGACTCTAGGAATCCTCACCCGAAGTAGGATTTGTGTTTAAGTCCAATTAATTAATTCCCTTTGTTCCTTCTTCAACTTCTTATCAATCAAATTGATTCTTGTGATTCCCTAATCACGATTCAACCATCGGATCGTCAATACTTCTATTGTGTGTGACCCCCATAGGTTTCTATTCTGACTGGGTAGTGAGATATATTGTGATCTCTATCACTATATCATTGAAAACTCCTTTCAATGGGTTGGAACGATTCCAACTCTACTCATTAGGGTTTATCGATCATCAAGATAATCCCTATGAGTCCCACCATCCACCAGTGACACTAGCAAGCATGTAGTGGCTACCCAGCAGAATGGAATGATGAACCTCTAGGTGCAGTTAACGTGTGATACAATCCTACTATTGTGGATCCCTACAGGACGGAGGTCATGGACAACTCGTCAAACCCCATCGTCTGTCATATGTCAAGATTTATTCGACTTGAGTTCGATAGTGGAAAACTCTTTTTCCACTTTATATTACTGCCCTGGCCAAGGTCTTAGAACTCAGTCTAATAAATCACATAGGATCACTCCTCTTCTATCAAGGTCGATAGATTCCTTATAGGTGCATACCCTACTCCTACAGTGAACCTACTGCAGCCAATCTACACTGCATGGACCCATATGGCTAGAGACCATGTATTTGTGCAGTCAAACTACAATAACCTCACTGTGAGTAGCCGAAGCACCGCAGGTCAAAGGATCAGTCACACTACTGCAACATCAAGCAAGTCACTGACCGAGTGGATAGACATCCAAGTGACTTCTTGTCTTGGTCACGCTCAGTACCCTTGTTCTCTAACAAGCACCTGCACTATCACTTCAGTGTCCCTACACTGTGGACTCCAGCCTCGTCCATCCAGAAGGAGAGTGATCTGTGCACTGATCGGATCGATCACCGTCCTCGTGATGACCCATTGATCATGAGCATTTAGAAATTAATCACCAATGATACATGGCTCAAATTCTCAACTCTTGAGAATATGTATCATCATCTTATTAATTCCTTGGACGATTCATAGACACATAAACAATATGAATGAAAAGATGCCTTTTATTTATTCAATAATAAATAGTCAAGTACAAAATTATGTCCCCTAGAATCAACAATGTGTCAGCCAAATTGGCTTCTAGGGCATACATCTAACAATCTCCCACTTGCACTAAAGCCAATTGGTCATGTATCTTAGGCCCATCTTCTCAAGGTGGGCTTCAGTCTTTTGCTGACTCAGCTGCTTAGTGAACGGGTCTGCCACGTTATCCGCGGAGTCTACTCTCTGCATTTCTTCTCACATAGTCGCGTATGAGATGGAAGCGCCGCTCTATGTGCTTGGACTTCTGATGAGACCATGGCTCCATAGCTAGTGCTATGGTGCCAATGTTATCGCAGTAAAGTGTTATGGCATCTAATGACATTACACCTAACTCTGCAATTAACTTTTAATCAGAAGGTTTCCACTGCAACCCTTGGATACGGCTTAACATTCAGCTTCTAAGGTAGAATCTATAATGATCGGTTGTTTGGAACTCTTCCAATTTAACTGAACCACAATTGCACATATTCTGATGTAGCTTTCTATCATCAATATGTGTGCATCCTTCTACCTTCAACTCTGATCTTCTCCCAAAGACCAAGAACATGTCCTTAGTTCTTCTCAAGTACTTAAGACTGTTCTTTCACAGCTATCCAGTGCTTCTTGCCTGGATCCGACTGATATCTGCTTGTGACATTCACAGCAAGAGCTATATCAGGTTATGTACACAGCATGGCATACATGAGGGCTTCCCATTGCCGATGCATAGGGAATCTTGCTCATGTGTTGAATCTCTTCAGCACCCTCCTCTATGTACATCTTCTGTGAAAGGCCAAGCATTCTTTAGATCTATCTCTATAGACCTTTATTTCCAAAATATAGGATGCTTCCCCAAGGTCATTCATGGAGAATTCTTTTGACAACCAGACCTTGACCGAGGTTAGCATGGGAATATCATTCCCAATCAAGGAGAATGTCATCTACGTACAGTACGAGAAAAACGACAGCACTCCCACTAACCTTTTTGTAAACACACGGTTCCTCTTCATTTTTGATGAAATCAAACGTTTTGATTGCGTCATCGAAACGAGTGTTTCCAACTCCGAGATGCTTGCTTTAGTCCATAGATGGACCTTTGGCAGCTTGCAGACCTTGTGATCTCCATCACTGGAAGTGAAACCCAAAGGCTGTTCCATATAGATATCTTCATCAAGATATCCATTCAGGAAAGCAGTTTTCACATCCATCTGCCAGATTTCATAATCATGAAATGCTGCAATGGCAAGCAATGTTCGGATGGATTTTAGCATGGCTACAGGTGAAAAGGTCTCCTGATAGTCAATGCCTTCGCGTGACTATACCCTTTCGCCACAGACCTTGCCTTATAGGTTCTACCTCTCCATCCAAACCTATCTTCCTTTTGTAGATCCATTTGCATCCAATAGGTATAATACCTTCTGGTGGATCTACTAAGGTCCAGACTTGTTGGAATGCATGGAGTCTAACTCTGACTTCATAGCTTCCAGCCATTTCTCCGGAATCGATATCAGATATCGCCTCGTTGTAGGTTTTGGGATCCTGTATGTGATCCCTATCTGCCCACTAGGAACATTTCCTCGGTATCCTCTTCTAGTATACCTAAGTATCTATCGGGAGGATGGGAGACCCTACTAGATCTACGAGGTGGTCGAGGGACATCGTGTACTGGCTCTTTATGAATGGGTTCTATAGGATCCATGACTCGTTGCTTTTCAGAGACTTTCTCTTCAAGCTCAATTTTTCTCCCACTGCCTCTATCAAGGATAAACTGATTTTCCAAGAAGATGGCATGACGGCTCACAAGACACATTGTGATCCTCTGAGACGTAAAAATTGTATCCTAATGACTCTTTAGGATATCCTATAAAACGAGCACTTATGGTCCTAGCCTCTAACGTTGTCTACCTGTAGTCTCTTGACGTGGGCCGGACATCCCAAATCTTGAGATGACCCAGACTTGGTTTCTTACCATGCCATATCTCATACGGTGTGGTAGGAACGGATTTAGAGGGAACCCTATTCAATAAATAAATTGCTGTGCGTAAGGCATCTCCCCAAAGGAACATAGGTAAATCAGTGAAGCTCATCAATGGACCTGACCATATCCAATAGGGTCCGATTTTCTCCTCTCTGATACCCGTTGAGTTAGGTGTACCCGGAGGTGTCCATTGTGAGACTATGCCGTTTTTCTTGAGATAGTCCCCGGAATTCTCCACTAAGGTATTCTCCTCCTCGATCTGATCGAAGAGCCTTAAGAGGTTTTCCAGTTTGTTTTTTCTACTTCAATTCTTGAACTCTTTGAACTTTTCAAAAGATTCAGACTTGTGTCTCATAAGATACACATACCATAACCGTGAATAATCATCGGTAAAGTAATGAAGTAAGAATAACGTCCCCTGGCTAGCACATCGATGGGCCACATACATCTGTATGTACTAGGGTAAGTATTTCAGTGGTCCTCTCCCCATGTTCCTACAAAGGGCAGTCTAGCCATTTTTCTTGAAGACAGGACTCGCAACTGATATGACTCGGAAGTCAATGAGCCTAAAAGCCCATCTTTATCCATTTTGTTCATTCTGTCCTCTCCAATATGGCCAAGCCTGAGGGTGCCACAAATATCTTTGGTTTAATCTCATCTCTGGATCTTTTGGATCCTTTGGCACTCACATCTTGCTCGGTAACATTCACAAATACATCCATATGTAAATGATAGAGACTTGTCAATCATGAAACCACGTGCGACTATTTTATTTCTTAAATAAAATAGAACAGCAGTCTTTGTCAAATGTAAAAACATGACCTTCCTGTGCTAGACATGAAACAGAAATCAAATTTCTGCTAGCAACAGGTACATAATAGCAGTCTCTAAGTATTAAACTAAATCCAGACGGTAGTCGCAGATGGTAGGTGCCCACAGCCACAGCAGCAACTTTTGCCCCGTTGCCCAACCCGAAGGGGTTACCGCACCTTCCGCCAGCCTTCTACTTTTCTTTAGACCCTGCATGGTAGTGCACAAATGAGCACTAGAACCAGAATCTATAACCCAACTAGAAGTAGAAGAAACCGTTAGATTAGTTTCAATTATGAGCAAGTCTATACCTTCTGAAGGTGTGTCACCTTTCTTGTTCTTCAGGCTCTCGAGGTATGAAGACAGTTTCCTTTCCAGTGGCCTTCGACATTGCAGTGGAAACTTTTTCTTTGTCGTTAGCCTTTTTCTTTTGAACTTCTTCTTTGGCTTCTTGTCTTTCTTCTGCTTCTTAGCAGGCTTCTTTTTCTTCCAAGTAGACTTTCTCTTGGAACCAGAAAGTCAACTCAGCAGCAAGGACATTGCCCCTTGAACTTTCAAGGCTCCCTCAGCAGTTACCAACATGTTGATTAGTTCAGTCTTAGTGCATTCAATCTTATTCAATGTGGTAGTTTACTATAAACTGACCAAATGAATCAGGAAGTGGACTGTAGGATCAAATCCACTTGTAATTGCCTTGTGCATGTCCATACGAGCTTCTCAAGCTCCTCTAGGGTCCTTGATCATGGTCAGACCGTGATCATGGACAGGACTGCCCTTCGCGCATCTTCGCTTGAAAGCCTCTTGGACACTTCAAAACGAGCTGTGCGACTCTGCTCACCATACAACTCTTGCAGGTGTGCCAGTATTTCCCTAGCAGTCTTATATTTCATGCTGGCATTGGAGTTCATTAGACATGGATGCCATCATATAGCATTTTACTCTAATGTCATCATCCAACCATTTTTATGCAACTCACGCTGAACATCAGTGGGACGTGCTGGTAGTGTGGGGATATCTGAATCGAGTATGTAGCCTATCTTCTCACAGTCCAAAACTATTTTGAGATTTCTAAGCACCAGTCTTGTAATTGGTTCCGGTCAGTCGGTTGGTCTCAAGAATACGGGTCAAAGGGGTTGAAGCCGACATTGTATCTGCAGAGAGTAAAGATCTAGTTAGACTTTTGTACTTGATCCTAATCTGTTCTAAGGTCTTTTAGAACAAATGTAACTCCCACTATTTTCTCGACTTCTCACCACTCCCCTGGTAGGAAACGGAAATCCCACACGACTAGGGTTTCTAGTGGGTACTGCGGCTCCCACGATTACATGCCACCTCACCTAACAGTTATTGGTGACACATAGATGATGGTGTACAACTCTTGTACAATGCTTCTCAAGCATGTTGCAGTGTAACTTGGTCTCTAAGCCATGAAGACCTCACCTAACAGTTATTGGTCCCATTCTTAGTTAAGTCAGACCCACCGTATAACCGTAGGAATAAAGTCGTCATTGGGTCCTCACCTAACAGTATTGGTGCCAACCCCACCTTTACCCTACAACATCTCATGTCTATAGAGAGGTCAGCCCCCCGATGCAACTTGACCACTGTGTCCAGCCGAGACAAATCAACATCAGAAAGCGCCTTAGCAGCTCTACTACAGTGGAAAGACCTATTGACTTAATATTGGTTAATCAGGTCTTAGTGTTTGCAACTGAGCCCTTCATAAGAGGTAATCGAACAATTGGCCAGGGTAAGCAGGTGGGGAGGCTCCCCTTACTCAGAGAGTTAAGGTCCTAATTAAGTAACCACCTTTCATGCTTTCCTAGACACCAATTAGATCAATTAAATCTAATATACTTGCTCATGTCGGTTCACTCTCGACTTGATTGAGGAGGTTTTTGATTTAGGTCTCAAATGGGTTTGCTACATCACATGTAAACCTATCTACCCGACTCGCATTCACATCACATGCAAACGGTAACATCACAGGCAGTTATAATCGCAGCATCAATTAAAGCTAACTTTAACTAGGTGATGATCATGGATTCTAATGAGGTCGTATTACAAGCACATGCACATCAATCGATCAAGTGGTCTTCAACTCTTGAATTGGTTCCAAAGCCTCCTGATTCGGATCCTTGATCAACCCTTGATCCCATCGCCATCAACCTGCTTGGATCACCTTTCATCTCATGCTTTTGCTTCAGCTTGATCGTTGATGTACATCACATCACAGAATACAACCAGATGTAAAATAAAAATAAAAATAAATTACATCTCCTTTTAGGAGGCACGCAGGCCTGCTCAAACATCAAATAAGATGCATGCAAGCATCTGAAAAATAACATGACATCGCAGATCACATCGCAGGTCATTACATTTGATACCAAAAGGGGTTGAATCCTATGATCATCACCGTATGCAACAATTATAATTTTCAGATCTGAAAACTAACTGATTATATCATGACATAGGTCGCTGATCTCATGCTAATCATGATTCTAAACTTTGTAATCCCATTAACAAATGCAATTAGAATCATCTTTTTATCACATAAAAATCAGCATGTAAAAAATCAGCACCCCTGAAAAATCTGCATGCAGAATTTTTCAGCATGCATGATCAATCAATTTTCAGATCTAATAAGCCTTTAGATATTTAATTCTTACCTTAATCTACGAAGCCTAGGCTCTGATACCACTGTTGGGAACCCGCCCATGCCGCTGATATTTCAAAAATTTTTCAGATGGCAGCGGAATCGGCATGCACGGGTTCGACGTTCATCGCATGAACGTTGTTTCGAGACCTTTCGTAATTAGGTAAGAATTAAAACTTTTAAAACTAATAGGAAGATCAAATCTTCACCTTGCGCGGGTAGATGATCACCGCAAATCTGAATTCGTGGTTTTGGAAGAGGGTTCGCTTGAAGCCGTTCAAACGTCCGGCCTCTACGGGTATCCACACGAAGTAGGATCCGATCCAAGCTCTCTATCTCCCGGGGTGCTAGCTCCCTTGCAGAGATAGCTTTGATGGCTGATCTCCTCTCTTTCTTTCAACTCTTGAAAGTGCTTGAGAGGAGGAAGAAGAAGAAGGAAGAAGAGGAAGAAGAAGCCCCTACGCAGCCTTCTTCTGTTCTTGCGCTGGATGAAGGAAGGAAGGGAGGAGGCCGCCAACACTTGGAGAGCTTTCTCCCTTGCTTGCGGCTGCAACTAAGAGAGGAAGAGGGTGGCCACGGCACAAGAGGAAGAGGATTCCAATGCTCTAGGGCGTCGGCCTCATGGTCCTTTTTATAGCATCAAGGGCTCCTCCAAAGTAGGAGCCCTAGATGATTTTCCAAAGAGGAGGGCGCCGGCCCTTCTTTCATGCCGCACACAAGGAGAGGAGGAGGGGCGTGATCCCTCCTTCTTGTGATGCCCTAATCCTCTTCTAAAGAGGATTGGGTGCCTCTCTTTGGTTTGATCCCAATCCAATTAGGATTAGCCAAATTGGGTTCAATCTATGCTAGTCCTAATCCAATTAGGACTTGAATGAACCATGACTCAATTGAACTCTTCAATCCTAATCCAATTAGGAGTCATGTTGATTCATTAGATTATTAATTAATTTAGACTTAAGGAATCCTAATCCAATTAGGATTGTTTAATTCTAGTCCTATCCAATTAGGACTCTAATTTGAATCCAAAGTCCTAATCCAATTAGGATTTCTAGGAATCCTACTCCAAGTAGGAATCCAATTTTGATTCAAAACTCCTAATCTCATTAGGATTGAGGAATCCTATTCCAAGTAGGAATCCCAGTCCTACTCCAACTAGGATTCCCAGTCCTAATCCAATTAGGACTCTAGGAATCCTACCCGAAGTAGGATTTGTGTTTAAGTCCAATTAATTAATTCCCTTTGTTCCTTCTTCAACTTCTTATCAATCAAATTGATTTCTTGTGATTCCTAATCACGATTTCAACCATCGGATCGGTCAATACTTCTAGTGTGTGTGACCCCATAGGTTCTATTCTGACTGGTAGTGAGATATATTGTGATCTCTATCACTATATCATTGAAAACTCCTTTCAATGGGTTGGAACGATTCCAACTCAACTCATTAGGGTTTATCGATCATCAAGATAATCCCTATGAGTCCCACCATCCACCAGTGACACCTAGCAGCATGTAGTGGCTACCCAGCAGAATGGAATGATGAACCTCTAGGTGCAGTTAACGTGTGATACAATCCTACTATCGTGGATCCCTACAGGACGGAGGTCATGGACAACTCGTCAAACCCCATCGTCTGTCATATGTCAAGATTTATTCGACTTGAGTTCGATAGTGGAAAACTCTTTTTCCACTTTATATTACTGCCCTGGCCAAGGTCTTAGAACTCAGTCTAATAAATCACATAGGATCACTCCTCTTCTATCAAGGTCGATAGATTCCTTATAGGTGCATACCCTACTCCTACAGTGAACCTACTGCAGCCAATCTACACTGCATGGACCCATATGGCTAGAGACCATGTATTTGTGCAGTCAAACTACAATAACCTCACTGTGAGTAGCCGAAGCACCGCAGGTCAAAGGACAGTCCACACTACTGGCAACATCAAGCAAGTCACTGACGAGTGGATAGACATCCAAGTGACTTCTTGTCTTGGTCACGCTCAGTACCCTTGTTCTCTAACAAGCACCTGCACTATCACTTCAGTGTCCCTACACTGTGGACTCCAGCCTCGTCCATCCAGAAGGAAAGTGATCTGTGCACTGATCGGATCGATCACCGTCCTCGTGATGATCCATTGATCAGGAGCATTTAGAAAATTAATCACCAATGATACATGGCTCAAATTCTCAACTCTTGAGAATATGTATCATCATCTTATTAATTCCTTGGACGATTCATAGACACATAAAAAATATGAATGAAAAGATGCCTTTTATTTATTCAATAATAAATAGTCAAGTACAAAATTATGTCCCTAGAATCAACAATGTGTCAGCCAAATTGGCTTCTAGGGCATACATCTAACAATACTCAAATGCTTGAGCTCATCAAAATCAAATAGGGTTTTAATCAATCACTCACACATCTCAACCTGTTAGACTAGAGCATCTCTTAGGAACTTAAAATAATCATCTAGCATTTGTCTCACATTTTGAACCTAAAAACACATAGAAGAAGCTGAAAAGGATGTAAATTGGATAAATGCAATGCAAGAAGAATAAACCAATTTACTAGAAACAAGGTATGGAACCTAGTTGAACGACCCTCTAATATTCAATAATAGTACCAAATGGATATATAAAAATAAACTTGACGAAAATGGAATTGTATTAGGAACAAGGCTAGACTAGTAGCAAAGGGCTATAATCAAGAAGAAGGTATAGACTTTGATGAAACCTTTGCTCCTGTAGCTAGACTTGAGGCAATTAGATTGTTACTAGCATTTGCATGCTCTAAAGATTTCAAATTATTTCAAATGGATGTAAAAGTACCTTTGAAAATGGGTATATTAATGAGGAGGTGTATGTAGAACAACCTCCTGGTTTTGAAAATCATCAATACCCCAATCATGTGTATAAAACTAAACAAAGCACTTTATGGTTTGAAACAAGCACCTAGAGCATGGTATGAAAGACTTAGCAAATTCTACTAGATTCATGAGTTCTCTAAGGAAATGTAGATACAACATTGTTTTTAAAGAAGAAAAACAAAGAAATGTTAGTAGTGCAGATTTATGTTGATGATATATTTTCGGTGCTACTAACAATCGCCTCTGCGAGAATTTGCTGACTTGATGCAGAGTGAATTTGAAATGAGCATGATGGGAGAGCTGAACTATTTCCTCGGGCTCCAAATCAACAATCTGAAGAAGGATCTTCATCAATCAAGCTAAATACATCGAGGAGATGCTTAAGAAGTTTGATATGGAAGGAAACAGTCAATCAGCACACCCCATGAGCTCATCATGCAAACTAGACCAAGATGAATCAGGTAAATCAGTAGATCAAAAGATGTAATAGAGGTATGATAGGATCTTTATTATACTCACTGCAAGTAGACCTGATATCATGTTTAGTGTATGCATGTGTGCTAGATATCAATCTAATCCTAAGAATCACATTTAATTGCAGTTAAGAGAATCTTTAAATACCTAATAGGAACAAAAAATATAGGTTTATGGTATTCTAAAGAATCTAGCCTAAACTTAATAGGGTATACAGATTCAGATTTTGCTGGTTGTAAACTTGATAGAAAAAGCACCAGCGGGTCATGTCAATTCTTAGGAGAAAATTTAATCTCATGGTTTAGCAAGAAACAAAACTCGGTTGCATTATCTACAGCTGAAGCCGAATATGTTGCTGCCGGGAGTTGTTGTGCTCAAATCATGTGGATCAAACAACAACTTGAAGATTATGGAATTAAACAAGATAAAATTCCATTAATTGTGATAATACAAGTGCATTAATCTAACTAAAATCCAATTCAGCACTCAAGAACTAAACATTGAGATAAGACATCACTTCATAAGAGATCATGTACTGAATGGTGATGTGACACTTCAATTTTTTGCACTGATGATCAATTAGCTGATATCTTCACAAAACCCTTGAGTGAAGAGCGATTCTGTGTACTTAGGAGAGGATTAGGAGTGATTGATCCATCCTAGTGATATTCTCTTCTAATTCATTGATTTTGATGATTAGCTTGTGTTAAATATAGAGTTTCTCATCTATGATCATCAAATCAGATCATAAACTTATTGATTATCCCTTGTTTGGCACGAAAATAACATGATTTTTGGGTGCGTGCCAGAGTTCGAGTCGACTCGGATACATTTTAGAGTCGGCTCATGGGGAGTCGACTCGCACATAGATAGGAGTCGACTCGAGGTCGATGGCATCATAGGGGGAGTCGACTCGCGCATATTTTGGAGTCGACTCGAGGTCGAGTCGACTCGCGACTTACTGGAGTCGACTCGAGGTCGGGAATCCGATGTTTTAACCCTAATCGAAGCGTTCAATCGACACTTCTATTCACCGCCGCCACTGTTCAAAAACCTAGAGTCGTCTCCGACCTCGTCTCCGATTAGGGCATTTCCGTCGAGTTTCCCTCGTTCCTCGTGTCCTTTCCCCCTCCTTAGGTCTAGGATGCCTCGAAAGTTGTTGTCCCGAGCCGGAAAGGCCCCAACCCGCGAGCGGCCGAGCGACGGTCAAAGGCTCGGAATGATCCCGTGAGGCCACAACCTCCGGTTCCTTCCCCGCCGAGGCCGGTTCCCTCGCGTCCGTGCGCCGGAAGGCGGTCTCCACCGGGAGATATGTCAACTTTGACTTCCTCTCCCGGGAAGGCTTTACCCTAGGGCATAGGTTAAGGGCAAGGGTTAGAATGTTTTGTTCCCTAGATCTCCCTACTTACCGGGGTTAGTTAGAGAATTTTACGGACAGTAGCTAGGGGTCATGGTGGGATACAGGAACCGTAGCGGGTGTCCCTATTTATTTCGGAGGATTTCATTGCTCAATCCTCCATCTTCCCCAAGTAGGAGTGTTTCCCTCTCACCCAGCAGATAGGACTGAGGCCCTTACGGCCATACTAGGGAGTCCACCTCAGTCCCCCTAGATGAGGTGTCTGCAAATCAGCTATCACTGAAATGCGGCTCCTCTTGAGTATCATATCTAGGACCCTCTTCCCAAGACAGGGCGTTTTGATTTTGTATCTGAGAGGGACCTAGCCCTAATGTTCTACATTCTTAGGATACCCAATCAACTTCCCAAAACTCATCTATAAATACCTATGTGAGCCTCTAGACAAACCAAGGCTTACTCTTCCCTATGGCATGCTCTATACTTGATTTTAGGGAGTTAGAGGTCCCCATTCCTGAGGGGGAACCCTCTCGCTCACTGCGATACACGATCGCATGGGTGAGGGACTCACACAGGATGGGTTTCCATAAGGTTGAGGGAGTCTGGGTCCGGAAACCATCCTCTTCCACACCTTCTGACCCTACTACTCGACACTCCCCCAGCCCTGATCATGACTCCGATTTTCCCACCTATCCCTCCACTTCAGCACCATCTACTTCAGCCGGACCCTCCACTGCACCACCTACTCAGCCACTAGAGGTCCGGATATCTCCTGAGCAGCTCGGGAGTTGCGCAGGAGATCGTGAGGGATCTTCGGGACGACCTACTGAGGAGCTCCGAGGTCCAGCGACTGCTCCCTCCACTGCCTGGTTCCATCATTGGCAGCCGTGACCGAGATGACGGCTCATCTGAGGGAAGAAATTTACAATGTAAGAAGCCTAATTCAAGCCCAATTTTCAAATATGAGCGATGTCACGAGCAACACAAGAAAGATGCGAGATGACATCCGACAGGACTAGGCAGCCAGAGTCAGGGGCGAACGGCTATCCAATGTATTGATCTCCAAGTTGGATACCCTACAGGAGAATCTGACTGAGCTTACCTCGATCCAGAGTAGGGCCACCTCGGAGATCATAAAGCAGCTAGGAAACATTACAGAGGGATCAGTTTAATTATGCAACAATCTAGACTGAGCAAGGGAGCCACATCCTCCACCACAAAGAAATCCTAGTGTAGCTTGCTTTTTCTTTTTGATATGTACTTACTTCTCTACTTTTGGATGTATCTACAATTGTACTTAAACTTACATCAATACAATGAGTAGACATTTTCTTCCAAATTGTGCAAATTTGAACTCTCTGCTTGATGTGCTTTCTGCCTTTTTGCTATGATGACAAAAAGGGGGAGAAAATATATTGAATAGACATGTAAAGGGAATCAATAAAAAAAAACTTTTAAAACAAAAATAATTTGTTCTAAGTGGATTCGATACCTCGAGGCTCATTATCTCTCTGTTGGGGCTCCTAAAGGAGTAATCTCCAGAATCTATTCAAGGATATTCGGAGATTAGTTGAATCATACTCAAGAACAAATTGGCAGATTTTTCCTCTAAAAACCAAAAATTTAAGTTCAAAAGCTTCAATACACTAAAAGAAAATTCAGAGAATCTAAACAAAGTTGAATGCATGTGTTGAGGGGAGAATCTGAAATTTTAAGAAAGCAAACTCATTAAATATATATAAGCCAAACAATTGATTGCATGACATGAAGGCTTATATAATTCCAAATGAAAGGGGGAGCTTTAACTTCAAATTTACTGTTTCACACCTTTCAGTTTTGGATAAATTAAATAACTAGACACTTGAATTCATTTTAAAATTTTACTATAAATCTCCTTTTTGGTTGAGCAATTCACTTTACAAATACTCAATGTTTTGTCATCATCAAAAAGGGAGATTGTGGAGTGATTGATTATAACCCTATTTGATTTTGATGAGCTCAAAGCATTTGAGTATATCTTATGTTATACTAATGAATTCAATCTAGTGTTTCAGTCAAATACTTGTAAATTTATGGTTAAGTGTCTCAAGATTTGGTTCAATACATTTTGGATAAGTAAAGAATTCAATTTGAACCAAAGTCTGAGTCTCGAGTCGACTCCGGAAGATTACGAGTCGACTCCAAGCGTATCAGAAGCACTGGCACAAGCTCGAGTCGACTCCTGTACATTACGAGTCGACTCCGACTGAGAACAGACAGCCGGACAGAAAGATTCATCTCAGAACCTGTCAACGAGTCGACTCCTGAACGCGAGTCGACTCCGATGCTTGCGAGTCGACTCCAGGTAGTACGAGTCGACTCCAGGGAGTAACAGACAGAAACACAGAGAAGCTATTTTGGACTCTGAGAGCCGAGTCGACTCCCGAAGAACTCGAGTCGACTCCGATGGTTGGCAGGTCGACTCCTAAGGAAGCGAGAGTCGACTCCCAGAGAAATACAAGGCAAAAGTCAGAGAGCAATTTCGGACACTGAGAGCCGAGTCGACTCCCGCAAAGTCCGAGTCGACTCCAAGCAGCGCAACCCCAAAGACAGAAGACGGTATTTTCGTCTCTGAGAGGCGAGTCGACTCCAAGACAGTTCGAGTCGACTCCAAGGCAGCGCAACCCCAAAAGACAGAAGACTGTTTTTGGATACTGAGAGCCGAGTCGACTCCGAGACAGTTCGAGTCGACTCCGAGACGGCACAAGTCAACAAGACAGAAGATCGGATTTCGGGCTCTGAGTGCCGAGTCGACTCCCAGAATTTCGAGTCGACTCGAGTGAGCAAACTTGAAAGAAAGATCTTGGATTCCTTAGAATGAGTCGTCTCCAAAAGTGCCAGGTCAGCTCCAGACATTGGGGAGTCGACTCCAGGTTCAAGTCGAGTCGACTCCAAGTCGAGACAGCACTTTAATTCAAATCCAGAACAGTTGCCGAGCCGTCTCCAGAAAAGCATGAGTCGACTCCTGCAACAGGCGAGTCGACTCCAGATCGCGCGAGTCGACTCCGATCCCAACAAAACATTGTCAGGAGTTGCAGAATGTGCAGAACGGCTAGAATTGGGTCTAACGGCTAGTTTTCTTGGGGAATGGCTTAAATAGCCACAGAGAACTGTAGCAAGGTAGAGAAGTGACATTCCATTCAAAGAAAACAAGTAATCTCCACCTACCAAAGGATTTCAAAGGGAATACACGTGAAAGAAGGAAGAGAGGCATTAAACTCCATCCAACCAACTCTTCCCAGCATTCAAGAAGTCTCCGTCAGTCATCAAGTTTCTAGACATTCAAGAGGAGACCCCGAGTTCGAGAAGCCCTCCTCTACATCTTCATAAATCTGTTTGAGGGCTCTTAACTTCTCTCTTATTATATCGCTGAATATCTGCTTGTTAAGAAGCTTCCTTTTTCTGTTTGTTTTCAAACCATTTGTTCTTACTTGATTCAATCAGGGGATTGAATCAAGGGTGTAAGGTTTGTTGGTGAGCCTAGGTTAAAACCAACGGTGTAAGGGTTTGATTGTGATCCCGGGAAAAACAATGGGTGGTTCTAGTCGGTGAGCCTGGGAAAACCGACCGAGTTCGTTGTGATCTCGTAAAACAACAAGTTGGGTTGTGAGCTTGTAAAACAACCGGCTGTAATCCGAGGGTTATAGTGAATTCCCAAGTGAGGCTTGGGAGTGGACGTAGGAGCAAGGGTTAGCTCCGAACCACTATAAATTGCTTGTGTTTGTGATTGCTTTATTGTCTCTTACTTTCCTTCATCCACTGCATATAGCAACTAATTAATCCACTCGCAAAAAGTTTTAATTAGTTACTCACAAAGCTTTTAATTGCAATAATTATTAAAACCCAATTCACCCCTCCTCTTGGGTTGTCTATCTGGTCAACAAAATGCACTAGTGAAGGTAATACATTTTTTTGTTGAATTTACAAAATATGTGAATTAAAATAATGATGTGCTATGAAGAAGATATTAATTTATGCATTATTTAGCACTTATCACACCCCCAACCTACATTTTGCTAGTCCTCGAGCAAAGTAAAAACTAACTCACTTTCGCAGGAATCGCGATTGCATTTACCGTATGCAATAAGGCTTTAAACCCCTAGGTGGCCCTAGTGGACGAGTTTTGTCTCGTGAGGGTTTCCGGCTCAGATACCCACAAACTGTTGTCTCTACCTAAAGAGTTTATTGTTTTATAAAATCTAATTTCAAATGCATAAGTGACAATAATTTCAAAAACACACAAAGTTTTAATTACTAAGTCAGCCCAAATTCTAGGTCAGTATGCAATTCAAGTTGAGGTCATTAAGTTTCCGTTAGGGAGTTGTAAGACTTTTTATACATGGGTGCTCGGTGAAATCTGGACCATACACAAGCTAAGGCTTTAGATCCTCCAAAATACTGATAAAGCTAGTAGTTTCCAAGAATTGGTTAGATAAGACCTATTCACTGATTCAAAATCATCCTATCTTGCAGGATTTCGAGAGTTGTGAATGTTTACTTTAATACCTCATGGGCTTTATCTGTAATATTCCAGTTTACTCGAATTTTTACAACGACGGCTTTCGCACTATCGTCTTTTTCAAGGTCAAATATTATTTTCTCTTTCTCTATTTTTTTTTCTTTTTCTTTTATTTATTTTGTATTTATAAATAAATTATGCACTTTTACTCTTGTAATGATTCCTCCGTGTAGCGAGCATTCAGTCAACAACTCCCATGCCAGATGGCATAAGGTGTTGGGCATCAAGACTCCCCTACGGGCCTGTGCTCGGGTTCATCATCACAAGCCCGCTGACCTTTGACAATAGGTAGCCCTTTTCGATGTACCTGACTAAATTCACTTTTTTTTTTCTTTTTTTTTCTCTTGTTTTTATATATAAATATGGGATAATAGTGAATTAGATAGGAATGATTCATCAGGACTCAAGGTTGCTACCAGACTTAACAACATAATGTTGAACCTAACCCTTAGAAGTGCAGGCCATGTGTGTTGTGAAATTTCAAAGTAAAAATTATCTTACAACTCACTAAAAGAACTTTTAATGAAAAGAACTCAAATTGTCTTACTTCTGACTAATCATTGGGCTTGTTAGTTTTTATATACTTTGTGCATTTATCATTGTAGCACTAAGGCATAGAAATTAGGTTTTTTTTTTTTGAAAAACTTATTCAATAATGCGAAAATGCGAAAAATTTCATAAAAAAATTCGAATCTTCTATACCCCCAACCTAGACCAGACATTGTCCTCAATATTTTTTTTTAAATAATATTATATTATTATTTTTTTATTTTTTATTATTATTTTTATTTTGGACGAAAATATGATGCATATGGAGGATAGAAGCATTTTACCTTAATTGCATCAGTAATATGAAGACTCCTGAAAAATGCGATAAATAAATGTGCAAAAATAATATATGAGAATTGGGTTGCCTCCCAACAAGCGCTAAGTTTAATGTCTTCAGCCAGACGCAGTGCATCCTTAATTATCCTGATAAACAGGATCCATCAAATCAAGGAATTCAATCAACTGTCCATCTGCAACACATTCTATGTAAGGTTTCAATCTTTGACCATTGACGTTCAGGATACGACCATTATTGATGTCTTGAATTTCTACTGCACCATGAGGAAAAATCTTTCTAACTAAAAAGGGACTATCTCACCTAGAGCGAAGTTTACCAGGAAAGAGACGCAATTTAGAATTGAATAGCCAAACCTTTTGATTAGGCTCGAAAGACTTACGGTTAATGGATTTGTCATGAAAAGCTTTAGTCCTTATCTTGTATATTTTGGCATTTTCATATGCCTCATTGCGTAACTCTTCAAGCTCGTTCAGTTGAAGTTTCCGGTTAGAACCAGCTGCTGTCATATCAAAGTTAAACTTTTTAATGGCCCAAAAAGCTCTATGTTCGAGTTCTACGGGTAAGTGGCAAGCTTTTCCAAAAATCAGTCGATAAGGAGACATGCCAATAGGAGTCTTATAGGCAGTACGATAAGCCCAGAGAGAATCGTTTAATCTTTGAGACCAATCTTTCCTATCAGGGCGTATTATTTTCTCTAAGATGTGTTTTATCTTCCTATTGGAAACTTCAACTTGTCCTCTTATTTGGGGATGGTACGGGGTGGCAACTTTGTGGGTGATTGAGTATTTACGAACCAAAGCTTCAAAAGATCGGTTGCAGAAATGTGATCCCCCATCACTAATGATAGCTCGGGGTGTGCCAAAGCGACTAAATATATTTGTTTGTAAAAACTTAATCACAACCTTATGATCATTAGTTCTAGTAGCAACTGCTTCTACCCACTTCGAGACATAGTCTACCCCGACAAGAATGTATTCAAAACCAAAAGAACGCGGGAAGGGGCCCATGAAGTCAATACCCCAGACATCGAAAATTTCTATAATTAAAATGGGGTTAAGTATCTCTACGGGTGATTGTACCCATTTGCTGGCATCGCTCACAAGTTTGGCAAAAATTGTGAGCATCTTTGAACAATGAGGGCCAATAAAATCCACTTTGTAAGACTTTAGCTGCTGTTTTTCTACCTCCAAAATGTCCCCCGCAGGCTTGGGTATGACAAAAATCAAGAATACTCTGAAATTTACATTCAGGCACACATTGACGAATTACTTGATCGGGACAATACTTAAACAGATCAGGGTCATCCCAAAAGTAGAACTTAACTTGCGAAAAGAATCGATCCTTATCCTGCTTGGACCAATGATTGGGAATTCGTCCTATGGCAAGATAGTTCACCATGTTGGCAAACCATGGTGTTTTTACTTATTGTACCTCAAACAATTGTTCATCTGGAAAAGAGTCATGAAGTGGGGAAGTGCTATGAGAAGGCTCGAGAAGGATTCGAGACAAATGGTCTGCTACAACATTTGTGGTGCCTTTCTTATCACGAATTTCTAGATTAAATTTCTGTAACAACAGGATCCATCGAATTAGACGAGGCTTGGTGTCCTTCTTTGAAAGGAGGTACCGAAGAGTAGAATGATCAGTGAATACAATAACCTTGGATCCTAAGAGATAGGATCGAAACTTGTCCAAGGCAAACACTACAGCTAGTAATTCTTTCTCAGTAGTGGTGTAGTTCAATTGCGCATCTGAGAGTGTCTTACTAGCATAGTAGATGACATGAGGTAACTTCTCTAGCCGTTGCCCTAAAACCGCCCCAATGGCATAGTCAGAAGCGTCACACATAAGTTCAAATGGAAGGGTCCAATTGGGAGGTTGTATGACAGGTGCCGTAGACAACTTAGATCGGAGTTTTTCAAAGGCCTCTTTACATGCTTCATCAAAGACAAAGGGTGTATCCTTGGCAAGAAGATTGCACAAGGGCCTAGAGATTTTGCTGAAGTCTTTAATGAAGCGATGGTAAAAACCAGCATGGCCAAGAAAAGAACGGATTTGTTTCACAGATTTGGGTGGAGGAAGATTAGAAATAAGATCAACTTTTGCTTTATCTACCTCAATACCTCTTTTGGACACAATGTGTCCCAAGACTATACCCTCTTGAACCATGAAATGGCTCTTTTTCCAACTCAGCACTAGATTGGTCTCCTTACATCTTTTCAGAACCAGGGCTAAATTACTGAGACAATCATCAAATGAGGGGCCAAAAACTGAAAAATCATCCATGAATACTTCCAAAAATTTTTCTACCATGTCAGAAAAAATTGCCATTATGCATCGTTGAAATGTTGCGGGTGCATTGCAGAGTCCAAATGGCATTCTTCTATACGCAAATGTCCCAAATGGACATGTGAAAGTGGTTTTCTCTTGATCATCGGGATACACGGCCACTTGGTTATATCCAGAATAACCATCTAAGAAACAGTAGAAACCCTGACCGGCTAACCTTTCCAATATTTGGTCAATAAAAGGCAAAAGAAAATGATCCTTCCTAGTCATGGAGTTTAACTTTCTATAGTCAATGCAAACACGCCAGCTAGTGGTCGTGCGTGTGGGCATCAACTCGCCTTCTGCATTTTCAACCACAGTAATGCCCGACTTCTTTGGTACTACTTGAGTTGGACTCACCCAGTTGCTATCGGAGATAGGATAAATGATTCCGGCATCTAGCAACTTCACTACTTCCTTCTTGACTACGTCTTTCATGTTTGGATTGAGTCTCCTTTGCATTTCACGGGTAGGTTTCGCATCTTCTTCTAGGTGAATGCGATGCATGCAAATAGATGGGTCAATCCCTTTCAGATCGGATACGGACCATCCAATTGCATGTTTATGTTCTCCTAGCACGCTCAAAAGTCGACTTTCCAGTTTGTCCGACAGGTCAGCCGCAATGATTATAGGTAGGGTGTCTTCTGGTCCTAGAAAAGCATACTTAAGTGTTACCGGAAGTGCCTTTAACTCAAGTTTGGGAGGAGACTCGATGGAGGGGCACTGTGGCGCACTAGAAAGGATAGGAAGAGGTTCATATTGGATTCGCCAACGATGAGAATTCGTGGGAGACGGATTGTCGAGCAAGACATTGACTTCTTCTATGGCTTTGTCTAAATCAAAGTTATCAATATCAAAATGGGCTAAACATGCTGCCAAAGGGTCATCAGCCAGAATATAGGGAAGGGCTTCTTCTATAAGATCGTCCATTTTTTCCGCTAGGAAGCACTCATCTTCCCTTGCAGGTTGGTCAGAGGCGTGGAATACATTTAGTTTGACTTTCATGTTCCCAAAAGATATATCCATTACCCCAGTTCTACAATTAATACATGCATTGGCTGTAGCTAGGAAGGGACGACCAAGAATCATAGGGATCTGTTTCTTAAGGTTCGGCACAGGTTCCATATCAAGGACGATGAAATCAACTGGAAAATAAAATTTATCTATCTTGACTAGGACATCTTCAATTGTTCCTCATGGTATTTTAACAGATCGATCAGCCAATTGCAGGGACACCGAAGTAGGCTTTAATTCACCTAATCCGAACTTTTCGTAGACTGAATAAGGAAGGAGGTTAACACTTGCCCCTAAATCTAATAGTGCACGATCAATCGAATTGTCTCCTACCACACAAGAGATGGTAGGTGCACCAGGATCCTTGAACTTTGGAGGGGTTTTGTGCTGGAGGATGGAGCTTACTTGTTCAGTTAGGAAGACCTTTTTAGGCACATGTGTCCTAGATTTTCGTTTCTGGGTACAAAGGTCTTTGAGAAATTTGGCATACGATGGAACTTGTTTTATGGCATCAAGAAGAGGGAGGTTGATTTTGACTTATTTGAATACCTCCATTATTTCTTCCAATGAAGTTCCTCTCATGCCAAAGGGAGAAGGTGCTTTCAGACATTGAGGAAAAGGGGCCTTCGGTGTAAAAGGTGTAGTCGATACTGGGTTCGATGGCGACCTAGAGGAGTTTGGGATCTCTTTAGGCATAGTCATACTCCTATCTTCATTTTCCTTATGTTCTTTTTCTCCAACCTTATTGTCCACTACGCGTCCGCTTCTTAAGGTAGTCATAGCATTAGCTTGTTCATGGTGAACATCATTCGGGTGAGTCTCTTGAGCCATGTACTGCCCTCTTGGGTTACTCACTGGTTGGCTTGGAAGCTTGCCTTCCTCTCTTTTATTTAGTGCACTCGCTAGCTGCCCTAGCTGGGTTTCTAATTTGGCAATAGATTGGGTATGGGAGTGCAACAATTGTGTATTGGCTCCGAGTCCTTGAAGGGCAGTCAAAACTTTTTGCTCAAAAGCCATATCTCTTTGGGGTGCTGGAGGAGGGACCTGTTGAAATTGTGAATAGTGAGTAGGAGGACGGTTCAGATGAACATTCGGAAAGGGTTGAAAGTTTTGGGAATAAGGTTGGGAAGTATTGGAAGTCTGCTGCTTCCAAGAGAAGTTTGGATGGTTGCATCACCCTGGGTTATAAGTGTTGGAAAATGGGTCATTACCCGGTCTGGACTGTGCTTGGGCAGCATTAACTTGTTCTTGCATAAATTCAGGAAATTGAGCTGCCGAAGAGCATTCATGAATAGGGTGAGACGGGCTAGAACAAAGAGCACAAACTTGTGCTTGGGGAAAGTTTGGAAGCTGTTCTCTAGACATTAGCTGGTCCAACTTGCGGGATAGTGCATCTACTTTGTCAGATAGACCTATGGACTGGCTAACTTCATATATGGTTCCTTTTCTTTGAGAACTCGGGGGTGCTTGACGAGCAGAGGAGGCATGGTGGAGAGAATTTTCATTAAGATTTTCAAACAATTGTTAGATGTATGCCCTAGAAGCCAATCTGGCTGACACATTGTTAATTCTAGGGACATAATTTTGTACTTGACTATTTATTATTGAATAAATAAAAGGCATCTTTTCATTCATATTATTTATATGTCTATGAATCGTCCTAATTCCAGTGGACCCCTCATCTCCTAATTCCTTCTAATGAAGGAAGAGGTATATAACTAACTTTTCCTCTCTATTTCACAAATGGGAAGTTAGAGAGGTTCGGAACTTTCATCTTTCTTCTGGTGCTGCCAAGGCCTGCCTCAAAGTAGATCTTCGGAAAGCCTACGACAGCGTGAACCGGCAATTTCTCTTGTTAAGGGGCCTGATGGATTGGCCTTTTGAGTATGAATTGGATACCTTTCAAACTTGGACAGAAATTAATAAGATGATGATACATATTCTCAAGAGTTGAGAATTTGAGCCATGTATCATTGGTGATTAATTTCTAAATGCTCCTGATCAATGGATCATCACGAGGACGGTGATCGATCCGATCAGTGCACAGATCACTTTCCTTCTGGATGGACGAGACTTGAGTCCACAGTGTAGGGACACTGAAGTGATAGTGCAGGTGCTTGTTAGAGAACAAGGGTACTGAGCGTGACCAAGACAAGAAGTCACTTGGATGTCTATCCACTCGTCAGTGACTTGCTTGATGTTGCAGTAGTATGACTGGTCCTTTGACCTGCGGTGCTTCGGCTACTCACAGTGAGGTTATTGTAGTTTGACTACACATACATGGTCTCTAGCC
This sequence comes from Phoenix dactylifera, assembly GCF_009389715.1. Classification (NCBI taxonomy): domain Eukaryota; kingdom Viridiplantae; phylum Streptophyta; class Magnoliopsida; order Arecales; family Arecaceae; genus Phoenix; species Phoenix dactylifera. Next base: position 350,556 of record NW_024067907.1, on the reverse strand, counting down.
ATATGGGTCCATGCAGTGTAGATTGGCTGCAGTAAGTTCACTGTAGGAGTAGGGTATGCACCTTACATGGAATCTATCGACCTTGATAGAAGAGGAGTGATCCTATGTGATTTGTTAGACTGAGTTCTAAGACCTTGGCCAGGGCAGTAATATAAAGTGGAGAAAGAGTTTTCCACTATCGAACTCGAGTCGAATAAATCTTGACATATGACAGACGAGGGGTTTGACGAGTTGTCCATGACCTCCGTCCTGTAGGGATCCACGATAGTAGGACTGTATCACATGATAACTGCACCTAGAGGTTCATCATTCTATTCTACTGGGTAGCCACTACATGCTGCTAGGTGTCACTGGTGGATGGTGGGACTCACAGGGATTATCTCGATGATCGATAAACCCTAATGAGTTGAGTTGGAATCGTTCCAACCCATTGAAAGGAGTTTTCAATGATATTGTGATAGAGATCATAATATATCTCACTACCAGTCAGAGTAGAACCTATGGGGTCACACACTAGAAGTATTGACCGATCCGATGGTTGAATCGTGATTAGGAATCACAAGTAATCAATTGATTGATATTCAGTTGAAGAAGGAACAAAGGGAATTAATTAATTGGACTTGAAACAAGAGTCCTACTTCGAGTAGGATTCCTAGAGTCCTAATTGGATTAGGACTGGGAATCCTAGTTGGAGTAGGACTGGGATTCCTACTTGGAATAGGATTCCTACAATCCTAATGAGATTAGGAGTTTTGAATTAAAATTGGATTCCTACTTGGAGTAGGATTCCTAGAGTCCTAATCGGATTAGGACTTCGGATTCAAATAGAGTCCTAATTGGATTAGGACTAAAATTAAATATGTCCTAATTTGGATTAGGGTTTCTTAAGTCACAATTAATTATTAATCTAATGAATCAATAAGACTCCTAATTGGATTAGGATTGAAGAGTTCAATTGAGTCAAAATTGATTTAAGTTCTAATTGGATTAGGACTTACCTAGATTGGATCCAAATTGGTTCACCCTTGGGCTAAGCCTAATTGGATTAGGGCTTGACCACATTAGGGCATTCCAACCCTACTAATGTGGATTAGGGTTTGCCAAGAGGAGGGGCAAGCCCCTCCCCTTTGACTCTTGGTGCGGCAGAAGAGAGGGGCCGGCGCCCCTCTTAGGAAACTAATCAGGGCTCCTAACTTGTAGGAGCCCTAGATGTTTAAAAGGAGGATGGGGGCGCCCTAGATATGGAATGCTCTCCTCCTTGCAGCCGTGGCCTCCCTCTCCTCCTCTCCTGGTTCAGCCGCAAGCAAGAGAAAAGAAAAAGAAGGGTGGCGGCCTCCTCCTCCTCTCTTCCTCCTTCCAACGCAGGGAAAGAAAGAAGGCTGCAGGGGCTTTGTCTTCTTCCTCTTCTTCATCCTTCTTCTTCCTCCTCTCAAGCACAATCAAGGGTTGATTGAAAGAGAGGAGATCAGCCATCAAAAGTTATCTCTGCAAGGGAGCTAGCACCCCGGGAGATAGAAAGCTTGGATCGGTCTCTGCTTCGTGTGGATACCCGTAGAGGCCGGCACTTGAACGGCTTCAAGCGAACCTTCATCCTAAACCACGAACTTCAGTTTGCGGTGATCATCTACCCGCACAAGGTGAAGATCTGATCTTCCTAATGTTTTAAAAGTTTTAATCCTTATCTTCTACGAACGGTTTGAAACAACGTTCATGCGATGAACGTCGATCCCGCGCATGCCTTTCCGCTGCATCTGAATTTTTTGAAATTCAGCGGCATGGGCGGGTTCCCAACAGTGGTATCAGAGCCTAGGCTTCGTAGATTAAGGTAAGAATTAATTATTAAAGGCTTATTAGATCTGAAAATTGAATGATCATGCATGCTGAAAATTTCTGCATGCAGATTTTTCAGGGTGCTGATTTTTGCATGCTGATTTTTATGTGATAAATGATGATTCTAATTGCATTGTTAATGAGATTACAAAGTTTAGAATCATGATTAGCATGATCAGCAACCTTGTCATGAGATAATCAGTTAGTTTTCAGATCTGAAAATTATAATTGCTGCATGTGGTGATGATCATAGGATTCAAACCCTTTTGGTATTAAATGTAAAGACCTGCGATGTGATCTGTAATGTCATGTAATTTTTCAGATGCTTGCATGCATCTTATTTGAGGTTTTGAGAGGCCTGCGTGCCTCCTAAAAGAAGATGTAATTTATTATTATTTTATTTTACATCTGGTTGTATTTCTGTGATGTGATGTACGTCAACGATCAAGTTGAAGATAAGGCATGAGATGAACAGGGGTCTGAGCGGTTGATGGCGATTGGATCAAGAGTTGGTCAAGGATCGAATCAAGGAGGCTTGGAACCAATTTAAGAGTTGAAGACCAATTGATCGATTGACATGCATGTGCTTGTAATACGACCTAATTAGAATCCATGATCATCACCTATTTAAAGTTTAGCTTTATTTTGATGCTGCGATTATAACTGCCTGTGATGTGCCGTTTGCATGTGATGTGAATGAGAGTCGGGTAGATAGGTTTACATGTGATGTGAATGAGAGTCGGGTAGATAGGTTTACATGTGATGTAGCAAACCCAATTGAGACCTAAATTAAAACCTCCTCAATCAAGTCGAGAGTGAACCGACATGAGCAAGTCATATTAGATTAATTGATCTAATTGGTGTCTAGGAAAGCATGAAAGGTGGTTACTTAATTAGGACCTTACTCTCTGAGTAAGGGGAGCCTCCCACCTGCTTACCTGGCCAATTGTTCGATTACCTCTTATGAAGAGCTCAAGTTGCAAACACTAAGACCTGATTAACCAATATTAAGTCAATAGGTCTTCTACTGTAGTAGAGCTGCTAAGGCCTTTCTGATGTTGATTTGTCTCGGCTGGATACAGTGGTCAAGTTGCATCGGAGGGCTGGACCTCTCTATAGACATGAGATGTTGTAGGGTAAAGGTGGGGTTGGGCACTAATAACTGTTAGGTGAGGACCCAATGATGACTTTATTCCTGCGGTAATACGGTGGGTCCGACTTAACTAAGAAATGGGACCAATAACTGTTAGGTGAGGTTTTCATGGCTTAGAGACCAAGTTGCACTGCAACATGCTTGAGAAGCATTGTACAAGAGTTGTACATTCATCAATCTATGTGTCACCAATAACTGTTAGGTGAGGTGGCATGTAAATCGGTGGGATCGCAGTACCCACTAGAAACCCTAGTCGTGTGGGATTTCCGTTTTCCTACCAGGGAAGTGTGAGGAATTCGAGAAAATAGTGGGAGGAACATTTATTCTAAAAGATCTTAGGACAAATTTAGATCAAGTACAAAGTCTAACTAGAATCTTTACTCTCTGAGGATTATAAAGTCAGCTTCTAGACTCTTAACCCATATCCTATAGAACAACCGTTTGACCAAACCCAATTATAAAGATTGGCTCAGCAAATTTCAAAAATAGTTTTGAATTGTGAGAAATTCGGGTATATGCTAGACCATGGAATCGCCATGTTACCAATCCGTCCGATCATTGATCAGCGTAAGACGCATGCTAAAGTGGACGAACAATGACAATAAGGTTAGGTGCTGCACAATGGCATCCATGTCCAATGAATTACAATGCCAGCACGAGAACATGAAGACTGCCAGGAACATATTAAATCACCGGCAAGAGTTGTATGGCGATCAGAGTCGCGCAGCATGTTTTGAAGTGTCCAAGAGGCTCTTCAAGGCAAAAGATGCGCGATGGACAGTCTGTCCATGATCATGGTTTGACCATGATAAAGGACTTAGAGAAGCTTGAGAAGCTTAGCATGACCATGCACAAGGAATTGCAAACAGATTTGATCCCGCAATCCCTTCCAGCTTCATATGAACAGTTTATAGTAAACTACCATATGAACAAGGTTGTATGCACTAAAATAGAATTGTTAAATAAATTGGTAACAAACTTAGGGACCTTGAAGAAGTTCAAGGGGCATCGTTTTGCTGTCAAGTTAGTTTCTACTTTCAAAAGAGAGTCTATTTGGAAGAAGAAGAAGCCTGCGAAGAAGCAGAAGACTAAAAAAACACCAAGTAAGGAAGTTCCAAGAAAAGGGCCAATTGCAAGGAAAAGTGTTTCCATTGCATCATGGACAGCCATTGGAAGAGGAACTGTCCTACATACATGGGAAGCACAAAGAACATGAAGGGTGACAGACCTTCAGAAGGTTTGTCAGATATGCTTAGGATACTTAGGGACTGTTACCTATTGCTAGCAGAAATTTGATTTTTGTAGCACAGAAAGTTTTTTATTTATTTGAAAATTAAATTGATTCAACATGGTTTTATGATTGACAGTCTCTATCACATACATATGGATGTATCTGTGAATATATCTGAGCAAACAGTGAATACCATATGATCTAATAGATCCAAAAATGAGATAAATCTAAAGTATTTATGGCACCTCAGGCTTGGCCATATAGGAGAAGACAGAATAAACAAATTGGAGAAACATGAGCTTTTGGGCTCATTGACTTTCGAGTCATATTTGATTTGTGAATTCTGCCCTCAAGAAAAGATGGCCAAATTATCCTTTGTAGGACACAGGGAGGTCCACTGAAATACTTACCCTAGTACACACTGATGTGTGTGGCCCATTCGATGTGCAGGCTAGGGGTTGTAATTTTTTACTTCATTTTACCGATGATTACTCACGGTATGGATATGTGTATGAGACACAAATATGAAACTTTTGAAAGGTTCAAAAAGCTTAGATATGAAGTAGAAAAATAAGCACAAAAACTCATTAAGGTTCTTCGATCAGATCGAGGAAGCAAATACCTTAGTGGAGAGTTCCATGATTATCTCAAGAAGAATGGTATAGTTTCATAATGGACTCCTCCTGATACACCTCAGCTCAATGGAGTGTCAGAGAGGAGGAATCGGACTCTATTGATATGGAGTCCATGATGAGCTTCATTGATTTACCCTTGTTTCTTTAGATAGATGCCCTATTTTCAGCTATTTACTTGTTGAATAGAGTTCCCTCTAAAGTCCATTCCTACCGCACCATATGAAGATATGACATGGTAAGAAACCAAGATTTGGGGATGTCCGGCCCACGTCAAGAGGCTACAGGCAGACAAGTTAGAGGCTAGGACCATAAGTGCTCGTTTTATAAGATATCCTAAAGAGTCATTAGGATACAATTTTTACGTCTCAGAGGATCACAATGTGTTTGTGAGCCGTCACGCCATCTTCTTGGAAAAACCAGTTTATCCTTGATAGAGGCAGTGGAAGGAAAATTGAGCTTGAAGAGAAAGTCTCTGAAAAGCAACGAGTCATGGATCCTATCGAACCCATTCATACAGAGCCAGTACACGATGTCCCTCAACCACCTCACAGATCTAGTAGGGTCTCCCATCCTCCCGATAGATACTTAGGTATACTAGAAGAGGATACCGAGAAAATGTTCCTAGTGGGAGATAGGGATCACACGAAGGATCCCAAAACCTACGACGAGGCGATATCTGATATCGATTCCGAGAAATGGTTGGAAGCTATGAAGTCAGAGTAAGACTCCATACATTCCAACCAAGTCTGGACCTTAGTAGATCCACCAGAAGGTATTGTACCTATTGGATGCAAATGGATCTACAAAAGAAAGATAGGTTCGGATGGAGAGGTAGAGACCTATAAGGCAAAGCTTGTGGCGAAAGGGTATAGTCAGCGCGAGGGCATTGACTATCAGAAGACCTTTTCACCTGTAGCCATGCTGAAATCCATCCGAACATTGCTTGCCATTGCAGCATTTCATGATTATGAAATCTGGCAGATGGATGTGAAAACAGCATTCCAGAATGGATATCTTGATGAAGACATCTATATGGAACAACTTTTGGGTTTTACTTCTAGTGATGGAGATCACAAGGTCTGCAAGCTGCAAAGGTCCATCTATGGACTAAAGCAAGCATCTCGGAGTTGGAACACTCGTTTCAATAACGCAATCAAAACGTTTGATTTCATCAAAAACGAAGAGGAACCGTGTGTTTACAAAAGGGTTAGTGGGAGCGCTGTCGTATTTCTCATACTGTACGTGGACGACATCCTCCTGATAGGGAATGATATTCCCATGCTAACCTCGGTCAAGGTCTGGTTGTCAAAAAGAATTCTCCATGAAAGACCTTGGGGATGCATCCTATATCTTGGGAATTAAGGTCTATAGAGATAGATCTAAAAGGATGCTTGGCCTATCATAGAAGATGTACATAGAGGAAGTGCTGAAAAGGTTCAGCATGGAAAACTCTAAAAGGGGTCTCTTACCCCTAAGGCATGGAATAAATCTCTCCAAGAAGATGTGCCCCAACACATCTGAAGAGATTCAACGCATAAGTAAGATTCCCTATGCATCAGCAATAGGGAGCCTCATGTATGCCATGCTGTGTACATGACTTGATATAGTACATGCTGTGAATGTCACGAGCATATGTCAATCAAATCCAGGCAAAAAGCACTGGATAGCTGTGAAGAACAGTCTTAAGTACTTGAGAAGAACTAAGGACATGTTCTTGGTCCTTGGGAGAAGATCAGAGTTGAAGGTAGAAGGATGCACACATATTGATGATAGAAAGTCTACATCAGAATATGTGCAATGGTGGTTCAGTAAATTGGAAGAGTTCCAAACAACCGATCATTATAGATTCTACCTTAGAAGCTGAATGTTAAGCCGTATCTAAGGGTGCAGTGGAAACTTTCTGGTTAAAAGTTAATTGCATAGTTAGGTGTAATGTCATTAGATGCCATAATACTTTATTGCGATAATATTGGCACCATAGCACTAGCTATGGAGCCAAGGTCTCATCAGAAGTCCAAACACATAGAGCGGCGCTTCCATCTCATACGCGACTATGTTGAGAAGAAATATGTAGAGGTGCAGAGAGTAGACTCCGCGGATAACGTGGCTGACCCATTCACTAAGCAGCTAAGTCAGCAAAAGACTGAAGCCCACCTTGAGAAGATGGGGCTTAGATATATGACTGATTGGCTTTAGTGCAAGTGGGAGATTGTTAGATGTATGCCCTAGAAGCCAATCTGGCTGACACATTGTTAATTCTAGGGACATAATTTTGTACTTGACTATTTATTATTGAATAAATAAAAGGCATCTTTTCATTCATATTATTTATGTGTCTATGAATCGTCCAAGAAATTAATAAGATGATGATATATATTCTCAAGAGTTGAGAATTTGAGCTGTTCGTCCTTTCCTGTCTACCTAAAAATATGCTAGACAGATCGTTGTTAGAACCGACGAACAAAAGTTAAATTTAATTCTACTCTTACCTTCCTTACTCGAAGAATAGTGGTTGTAAGAGGTCGATCCACAGGGAGGCGATTGGAGTTGCTTAAAAATTAGAACGTTCACTCGGATTTGAAATCGATTTTTGAATGATAGAAGAAAAACATTATTTTGGGGATGTTGAATAATTCTCTAGTTGAAACTAACTAAAAGACAGGTGCTTAGATTCGAAAAGCATTTATTTAATTAATCAAAGAAGAATTTTGGCATAAATTAAAATAGACAACACTAGGAAGATTGAAGCTTAGAATATAAATTTTATATATATAAAAAAAAGTTAAATATATTGCATCAAAGAAAAATTAAAAGATTGCATAATTTGAAGAACGTAGATTGAAAACAACAGAAATTACAACTTTAGCATGAATAAAACTAAAAATCCCAAAACACTTGCTCTCAAAATAAAACTCTTAATAAAACAAAAAAAAGAAAACTAAAAAAAAAAAAAAAAACAAACAGAACATGCTCTGTTTTCAAAAGAGAAAACAGAGCATTCTCTTCTTCTTCCCCAAACCGAACTCTCCTCCTGAGCCGACTCCTTCTTCTCCCCCTGGCTCTGTTTCTTGGCCTCCACCGAGCACACCCTCCCCTTGGCCTTCCCCTTCTCCTTTTATAGCCGCGGGGTCACTTGGAATTTGGGGAGGAATCACCGGTCATCCGAGATGCTGGGAAGGAGGAGGAGATGGCGGGCGGATTGCTCCGGACGACTTCCCTCTTTGGCCACGGATGCGAGATCGCCGGACGCCTGATGCGGAAGGTGGGGACGGCTGGGATTCGGATCGCAGAAGGGAGGTGCGGACTTCCTTCTTCGGGCGCTGCTGGGATCACGGCTTGCATCACGGGGCTCCGGGAGGTGGATCAAGAGCGACTGGGATTGGATGCGGAAGGTGGAGACGCGCTGAAATGGAAGAAAATTTGGGCATTTTCACCGCGTGAAGAACGCGGTTGCTGGGACGTGCCGGCTATGAGATGTATCTGATACGCGGGCGTTGCTGCTGCTGATGGTGTGGAGGATTGGGACGCATGCGGAAGGCACGGATGGAAGGTTCACTGCGTGATACACTGGGGATCTAATCGCGAGATCCTTGGGAAAGAGCTGCTGGTTGATCCGGTTGGGACGCGGCATGGGCTGGCACGCTGAAGAAGAAGATCACGGAAGAGCTGGGATTTTGATCGCGTAAGGAAGGAGACGCATGCGGAAGGTGAAAGCGGACAGGATTGGAAGGAGTTGGGAATCCGGAAGAGGAACACGGATGGGATGAATCCTTTCTTCTCCCCTTCTTTCGCACGGGATGAAGCTGGGTGCTGTGCCGTTGAGGTGCGCTGATTGCGCATTGGGGACGAGCTGGCAGCGACGCGGATGGAAGGTGGGGATGCGGGCTGAAGAGGAAGGATGTGGCCTTGCTTGGATCACGGGAAGGAAGGAGACGCGGGCGTTGCGGATGAAGCAGGGACGCGTGAAGGCTGATCCGGCGGGAACACTGCGGGAGGAAGAAGAACATTAGTATATTTTTCGTAACACTGTTCATATGAACAGTGTTTTCCGTAACACTGTTCATATAAATAGTGTTTTCACGTAACACTATTCATATGAACAGTGTTTTCACGTAACACTATTCATATGAACAGTGTTTTCACGGAACACTGTTGTTTCATCTCGGAACACTGTTCATATGAACAGTGATTTCAGCATGAACAGTAACTTGAGGAATAAATAGTATTTTCAGCTATCTTCATAGGAGTGGAGGTTAAAAAGGTCTTTTTCTTTGTGATGAAGTGAGAGTGGGAATCTCTATTCCGAAAGAGTGTGTGTGCTAATCCGGAAAGGAGGGAATGCGATGATCACTAGGAGATCGCATGCGGGCTCGGATGTTTGGGTACACATGTACTCGATCAGATCATAGCAAGATTGGGCCCGCGCGGTTTGGGGCCATGATGCATCCCTCTAATCCCTACCAAATGCGCATTTAGACTTTAATTTATACTAACATGTGCCAAACAAAAATATAGTATTAACTTAGTGATTTTATCGTTATATGTTAGCAGTAATACTAATTTAAGCAGCATGTAGATCGCACTTTTGTGCTCTCATCACACCCCCCAACTAGCTTATTGCTAGTCTCTAGCAATTCAGTGCGAAAATGATAAAATGAGAGAGCAAAAGTGTTATTTATTATATAAATATCCTAAGATAAATACTCACTTTCGTAGAGCATTACGATTGCACTTAGCATGTGCAACAAGCCGTTAAACCCCTAGGTTACCCTAGCGGACGAGTGTTGTCTCGTAAGGGTTTGCAGTGAAGTTACCCACAAACTTCATCAGTCAGGAATTTCCAAATTTTAACTCAAAATTTGAACAAGTATTACTGTATGAAACTAGAATTGCAAGGACAATAGAGACTTGTTGTTATCATATTTAAACAGACTCTAACTCAAGTTTCATTACACCCCATCTATCTGCTAACAAGTCAAGAATGTAGTGAGGTGCAAGATAGTATCATATAAATGAGTGGCTTTCACTTACTTCCAACATGATCACTCCAATTTTCAAGACTTTCTAGAGTTAAATGGTAATGAACACCCCGGATTTATTTATTCTTTTTTTTTTTTAGACTGAATGCTAAGAAGAATGACTTGTGCAATATCTAGCCTTATTAAGCTTTCTAGCTAACCCATGTAGCGAGTGTTAGGCCAATGACTCGATCCAGATGGCTCAGGGCACTAGGTGTAGAGACACCCTAACAGGCTTAATAACTCAGGTTAACTAGGCTTCAAGGCCAAATTAGTCACTCAGAGTTTAATCTCAATCATCCTCACCTTTTTACGCGAACACTCGCTGCTTGCCAGGCAGGAGGCCCGGTTACTCAGTGAGAAGACTTAAATTAAACTCATTATTTTATTTTATTTTATCTCTTTTTTTTCTTTTTTTTTTTTTTTTTTTTTTGGTTAGGCTAGGGTGTTCATCACACATATAACTCTAAATTATCCCAAAAATTAAAAGTATTCATATTAGTCGTAAGTTTACATACCCCACTATTCATGTGCTTACGTGTAGGTGCTAACTCATCTTGTATCATGTTAGCAGAAGATAGGTGGGATGAAAACTTAAGCTAGAACTGCTATCATATTTCTTAACTCAAAGCTATTGTCAGAGCAATTCCTAGTTTGTACACCCAAAAAGATTAGAGTTTGAGTTAAAAATTTGAAATCCCCTTTTTTTTTGAAATTTTAATATTTTTTTTAATTTTTTTTAATTGCATAAAAAAATCAAAAATATTCTCTCCCTTTTTTTTTTGAAGAAAAATCAAAAATATTCTCACCCCCATACCTAAATCTAACATTGTCCTCAATGTTAAAGAAAATTTAAAGCAGTAAGAGGACAGAGGAGAAGGTACCTGATATGGGCGGATAAATTGGGGCAAAATACCCCCAAACCTGCATTTTTTTTTTTTTGAGAATATTTACATGTTGGGTTGCCTCCCAAGAGCGCTAAGTTTTATGTCTTCAGCCAGACAAAATGTAAATCCCCATTTTTTTTCAACCATTATCTAAGAATGGTTTTGGAAGAGTCCAAGGAAGAACAGTTGGCTGGTGACGATCTATGCTTATAAGAGGAACAGAACTAGGGGGTGAATACTCGACCACTTCCTCAGAATGGGCAAGGTAAGCTTCTAAAGGGTCCTTATTATAAGTTTGTAAGAAAGTCTCCTGAACCAGACTTTCAATCATGTCAACTTCATTGATTTCTTTGTCGTCTGGTGGTTGTTTACTTATATTAAAGACATTAAGTTCGACTTTCATATTGCCAAAAGATAACTTCAGCATCCCATTCCGACAATTGATCACAGCATTTGCTGTGGCTAAGAAGGGTCTACCTAAAATTATAGGTGTGTGATTGTCTGGATGTATTACAGGTTCGGTCTCAAGGATAACGAAGTCCACAGGATAGTAAAACTCGTTTACCTTCACTATTACATCCTCTACAATCCCTTTGGGGTACTTCACCGTCCTATCTGCTAAGGAAAGGGTAATATTTGTGGGCTTTAATTTTCCAAACCTAACTTTTGGTACACATAGTAGGGAAGTAGGTTCACACTGGCTCCTAAATCTAATAGGGCTCTCTGGATGATCGTCTCTCCTATTTTTATTTCAATGGTGGGGCAACCAGGATCTTTGAATTTCGGGGCAATCTGTTGTTGAATGAGAGATGAGGCTTGTGCAGCCATAACAGCTTGCCTAGGAATGCTGGTTTTTTTTTAACCGTGGTAAGATCTTTCAAGAATTTTGTATAGGAGGGAATTTGTCTTATGGCATCGAGAAAAGGTATATTTATTTGAACAGTTTTAAAGACTTCCATTATTTCATCAAAGTTAGATTGTTTCTTTGAGTCCTGAAGTCTACTGGGAAAGGGAGCCTTGGGTGTGTATGTCTCTATTGGTTTCTCCTCTATTCCTTGTGTTTTCTGTTCTTGTGCCTTTTTCTGAGTGGGATTCGGTTCATGCTTTTTTCTTTTTCTTGTATAGGAAGTTGAACCTTATTGTCCACTTGCTTGCCAGACCGTAAAGTAGTAATTGCTTGGACTTCATGGTTCTGGTTTCCATTAGAATCAATCTGATACTGACCTATCTGACCTTGATTTGTTGTCTACTAGGGTTAGGCACTGGTTGACTAGGTAGTTCACCTTTCTTCCTATCCCCTAGAGAGTTAGCTATTTGGCTCAGACTAACCTCAAGTTTTGCAATTGCTTGCGCATGGAATTGGTTAGTCTGGGCTTGGGCTGTATTGGTCTGTTGTTGTTGCTTGATAAAATCTTGTTGTTGTTTCATCATATTAGCCATCATGGTTTCTAATTGTGAAGGTTGCTGTGGGATAGGGGCATTATAAGGCGGTACAGATGGAACCAAAGGTTGGTTCATTTGTGGTGGACCTATCCTGGGGAAGTTGTTCTGAAAACCTGGTGGACCACCTTGATGCTGAATAGGTTCATTTTGCTTGTATGAGAAATTTGGGTGGAACCTATTATCAGGGTGGTAAACTGGGCTGAACGAGTTGGGAGTGGGCTTCTTAAAGGCACTATATGAATTTAGAGCATTTGCTTGCTCGGCCTTTATGGTGGGTAAACTAGGACAACACTCCACTAGATGCTCAGAACTGTTACACAAGATACATAAACTTTGTAACTCATGATCCACTTTCATGATGGGATTTAACTCTTTATATGAACTTGAGCTAGTGGAAACAGTGAAAGCATCAAACTTTTTGCTTAAGTTGTTCATTCCAGTCACCAGATTGGACATGACATTTTTGAGTTCTGGGTCTGCTTTCATTTCATAATTACCAGTTTTCTAGACCCGAACTCATCTCTATTTACTTCCTCACCATAGCTACTCCAATTTTGGGCGTTCTCGGCTAAGTCAACAAGAAATTCATAGGCTTGATCCGGGGTTTGGTCCATGAACCTACCCTTGTGCATGGACTCAATCATGTTTCTATGTGCCGGAGGTAGTCCTTTATAAAAGAAATGTACTAGATCAGCCTTGTCAAGCCCATGGTGCGGGCATTTGACCAACAAGTCATGGAATCTTTCCCAAAGTTGGGAAAATTCCTCCTCAGATTTTCCTCTAAAAGTTCTTATAGCATCCTTAATTTTTTCTGTTTTACATGGGATAGAACTTAGCCATGAACTTCCTAGATAGTTGTTCCCATGATGTGATGGAATTTGAAGCAAGGGAATACAACCATGCAGCAGCACGATCCTCTAAAGTCATGGAAACAATCTTAATTTAATACCCTCTTCATCTAAGTTTTGATTTCTAAACGTTTGACAGATTGTCAAAAATTTGTTTAGATGAATGTAGGGTTGTTCACTCTCGAACCCATGAAACTTGGGTAACATGTTTATTGTTGCAGCCCGAATCTCGAATTGGGCTGCATTATTAATTGGTAAACTATGCAAGTAGGGGGACTAGCGGATGCGGGTGCGAATAATTCATTCAGTTCTAATATGTTCACCCATTGTAGAGATCGACAGTTGGTTTACACTTCGCAAGTTGTGATGAAAAGTTCTGTCAATCTCAGGATCAAATGGGGTTAACTTATCCCTTAATGACCTTCTACCATGCATACATTTTCCACAACTTAATTAGACTCAATTTTTAAACGAAATCCTAAAAGATAAGAAGAAGGGCTAGACCAAGATGACCACAATCAACACCACACAATAGATTGGCTCTTTAATCTTGAGGTTAAAGAAGGTTTAGTAGCTTTTAATCTAGTTGCACAGAGATTTATCAGGTTAAAAAGTTCCTGAAATTCTCTCCTAGATTAGACAGCTCCTAATCTCCCTTTCAGATTAAGCTTGAGCTTACCAGTTAAGCGATCCAGTAATCAGTGACCAGGAAAGTCCCGGGGTGTGTGGTGGTGCCAGAAGGGATACACCAATACCACAATACCCGTAACAGTTCTCACTGTTGTAAAACTTTCCTAGACATCACCAATTACTAAATCCTCACTGGAGTGGCTTTCAGCCGCTTCTTTCCAAGAGCCTAATTGAGCTCGAAAACCCTAAGGCCAACGTCTAATTTGATTTTAATTTAATTTGGCTTAGGATAAGTATGCAAGGTGGTGATTTTTGGGCTAAGGACAGGTAATGACTTCCCGACCTTATCTTTTTAGTGGGTTTTGCCCTTAAATTATTTTATGCAAATGCTTGATGCAACAAATAATCAATAATTTTTTTAAAGTTTATGCAATGTCATTAGGTTGTATTGATTAAATGAGCAAGCAAAATATATTTTTTTTTACTTTTACTTTTTTTTATTTTTATTATTTTTATTTTTTTTAATTTTTTTTTATTTTTTTTTAGCAATAACTTGAATGTAAACTAAAACTAATCCTTATGCGTCACTCAATCTCCGAATGCCCGTTGAATAAGCTCTGGAGATTACTCCGTGAGGAGCCCAATAGAGGTATGATCACCTCGGGGGATTGCACCTTATCAATTACTAGCAAAAATAATATTTTTTTTTTAAATTTTTTTAATTTTTTTTGAATATTTTTTATATTTTTTTAAAATTTAAATTTAAATTTCAAATTTCGAATTTCAAATTCAAATTTTGAATTTAAATTTTTGAATTTTTGAATTTTGAAATATTTTTATATTTATTTTTTTTTTTGAAAATTTTTTTTTCGAATTTCAAATTTCAGAATTTAATAACTACGAAATTATTAACTGAAAATAATCAAAATAAAAAAATAAAAACTTACTACCGGAGTGCGTTCACTCCGGGCATCCAAAATCCAATTTGATCTTCGTGATCGTTCTTGCTTCTCGATTTGCCTCCCCGGCAACGGCGCCAAAATTCTGTTCGTCCTTCCTGTCTACCTAAAAATATGCTAGACAGATCGTTGTTAGAACCGACGAACAAAAGTTAAATTTAATTCTACTCTTACCTGTTCTACTCGAAGAATAGTGGTTGTAAGAGGTCGATCCACAGGGAGGCGATTGGAGTTGCATAAAAATTAGAACGTTCACTCGGATTTGAAATCAATTTTTGAATGATTAAAGAAAAACATTATTTTGGGGATGTTGAATAATTTCTAATTGAAATAATTGAAAGACAGGTACTTAAATTCGAATCATTTATTTAATTAATGAAAAGAAAATTCTGGCATAAAATGGATGAAACACTAGAAGATTGAAGCTTAGAATATAAATTATATATAAAAAATTAAATATATTGCATCAAAGAAAAATTAAAAGATTGCATAATTTGAAGAACGTAGATTAAAAAACAGAAATTACAACTTTAGCATGAATAAAACTAAAAATCCCAAAACACTTGCTCTCAAATAAAAACTCTTAATAAAACAAAAAAGAAAACTAAAAAAAAAAAACAAACAGAATATGCTCTGTTTTCAAAAGAGAAAACAGAGCATTTCTCTTCTTCTTCCCAAACCGAACTCTCCTCCTGAGCCGACTCCTTCTTCTCCCCCTGGCTCTGTTTCTTGGCCTCCACCGAGCACACCCTCCCCTTGGCCTTCCCCTTCTCCTTTTATAGCCGCGGGGTCACTTGGAATTTGGGGAGGAATCACCGGTCATCCGAGATGCTGGGAAGGAGGAGGAGATGGCGGGCGGATTGCTCCGGATGACTTCCCTCTTTGGCCACGGACGCGAGATCGCCGGACGCCTGATGCGGAAGGTGGGGACGGCTGGGATTCGGATCGCAGAAGGGAGGTGCGGACTTCCTTCTTCGGGCGCTGCTGGGATCACGGCTTGCATCACGGGGCTCCGGGAGGTGGATCAAGAGCGACTGGGATTGGATGCGGAAGGTGGAGACGCGCTGAAATGGAAGAAAATTTGGGCATTTTCACCGCGTGAAGAACGCGGTTGCTGGGACGTGCCGGCTATGAGATGTATCTGATACGCGGGCGTTGCTGCTGCTGATGGTGTGGAGGATTGGGACGCATGCGGAAGGCACGGATGGAAGGTTCACTGCGTGATACACTGGGGATCTAATCGCGAGATCCTTGGGAAAGAGCTGCTGGTTGATCCGGTTGGGACGCGGCATGGGCTGGCACGCTGAAGAAGAAGATCACGGAAGAGCTGGATTTTGATCGCGTAAGGAAGGAGACGCATGCGGAAGGTGAAAGCGGACAGGATTGGAAGGAGTTGGGAATCCGGAAGAGGAACACGGATGGGATGAATCCTTTCTTCTCCCCTTCTTTCGCACGGGATGAAGCTGGGTGCTGTGCCGTTGAGGTGCGCTGATTGCGCGTTGGGGACGAGCTGGCAGCGACGCGGATGGAAGGTGGGGATGCGGGCTGAAGAGGAAGGATGTGGCCTTGCTTGGATCACGGGAAGGAAGGAGACGCGGGCGTTGCGGACGAAGCAGGGACGCGTGAAGGCTGATCCGGCGGGAACACTGCGGGAGGAAGAAGACATTAGTATATTTTTCGTAACACTGTTCATATGAACAGTGTTTTCTCGTAACACTGTTCATATAAATAGTGTTTTCACGTAACACTATTCATATGAACAGTGTTTTCACGTAACACTATTCATATGAACAGTGTTTTCACGGAACACTGTTGTTTCATCTCGGAACACTGTTCATATGAACAGTGATTTCAGCATGAACAGTAACTTGAGGAATAAATAGTATTTTCAGCTATCTTCATAGGAGTGGAGGTTAAAAAGGTCTTTTTCTTTGTGATGAAGTGAGAGTGGGAATCTCTATTCCGAAAGAGTGTGTGTGCTAATCCGGAAAGGAGGGAATGCGATGATCACTAGGAGATCGCATGCGGGCTCGGATGTTTGGGTACACATGTACTCGATCAGATCATAGCAAGATTGGGCCCGCGCGGTTTGGGGCCATGATGCATCCCTCTAATCCCTACCAAATGCGCATTTAGACTTTAATTTATACTAACATGTGCCAAACAAAAATATAGTATTAACTTAGTGATTTTATCGTTATATGTTAGCAGTAATACTAATTTAAGCAGCATGTAGATCGCACTTTTGTGCTCTCATCATGAGCCATGTATCATTGGTGATTAATTTCTAAATGCTCCTGATCAATGGATCATCACGAGGACGGTGATCGATCCGATCAGTGCACAGATCACTTTCCTTCTGGATGGACGAGACTTGAGTCCACAGTGTAGGGACACTGAAGTGATAGTGCAGGTGCTTATTAGAGAATAAGGGTACTGAGCGTGACCAAGACAAGAAGTCACTTGGATGTCTATCCACTCGTCAGTGACTTGCTTGATGTTGCAGTAGTATGACTGGTCCTTTGACCTGCGGTGCTTCGGCTACTCACAGTAAGGTTATTGTAGTTTGACTACACGTATACATGGTCTCTAGTCATATGGGTCCTTGTAGTGTAGATTGGCTGCAGTAAGTTCACTGTAGGAGTAGGGTATGCACTTACATGGAATCTATCGACCTTGATAGAAGAGGAGTGATCCTATGTGATTTGTTAGACTGAGTTCTAAGACCTTGGCCAGGGCAGTAATATAAAGTGGAGAAAGAGTTTTCCACTATCGACCTCGAGTCAAATAAATCTTGACATATGACAGACGAAGGGGTTTGACGAGTTATCCATGACCTCCGGACTGTAGGGATCCACGATAGTAGGACTGTATCATATGATAACTGCACCTAGAGGTTCATCATTCTATTCTACTGGGTAGCCACTACATGCTGCTAGGTGTCACTGGTGGATGGTGGGACTCATAGGGATTATCTCGTTGATCGATAAACCCTAATGAGTAGAGTTGGAATCGTTCCAATCCATTGAAAGGAGTTTTCAATGATATTGTGATAGAGATCATAATATATCTCACTACCAGTCAGAGTAGAACCTATGGGGTCACACACACTAGAAGTATTGACTGATCCGATGGTTGAATCGTGATTAGGAATCACAAGTAATCAATTAGATTGATATTCAGTTGAAGAAGGAACAAAGGGAATTAATTAATTGGACTTGAAACAAGAGTCCTACTTCAAGTAGGATTCCTAGAGTCCTAATTGGATTAGGACTGGGAATCCTAGTTGGAGTAGGACTGGGATTCCTACTTGAAATAGGATTCCTACAATCCTAATTAGATTAGGAGTTTTGAATTAAAATTGGATTCCTACTTGGAGTAGGATTCCTAGAGTCCTAATCGGATTAGGACTTCAGATTCAAATTAGAGTCCTAATTGGATTAGGACTAAAATTAAATATGTCCTAATTTGGATTAGGGTTTCTTAAGTCACAATTAATTATTAATCTAATGAATCAATAAGACTCCTAATTGGATTAGGATTGAAGAGTTCAATTGAGTCAAAATTGATTTAAGTTCTAATTGGATTAGAACTTACCTAGATTGGATCTAAATTGGTTCACCCTTGGGCTAAGCCTAATTGGATTAGGGCTTGACCACATTAGGGCATTCCAAACCCTACTTAATGTGGATTAGGGTTTGCCAAGAGGGAGGGGCGCAAGCCCCTCCCCTTTTGACTACTTGGTGCGGCATGAAGAGAGGGGGCCGGCGCCCCCTTTAGGAAACTAATCTGGGGTTCCTAAGTTGTAGGAACCCTAGATGGTTTTTAAAGGGAGCATGGGCCGGCGCCCTAAGAGATGGATGCTCTCCTCCTTGCAGCCGTGGCCTCCCTCTCCTCCTTCTCCATCTTCAGCCGCAAGCAAGAGCAAAAGAAAAAGAAGGGTGGCGGCCTCCTCCTCCTCTCTTCCTCCTTCCAACGCAGGGAGATAGAAAGAAGGCTGCAGGGGCTTTGATCTTCTTCCTCTCTTCATCCTTCTTCTTCCTCCTCTCAAGCACAATCAAGGGTTGATTGAAAGAGAGGAGATCAGCCATCAAAAGTTATCTCTGCAAGGAAGCTAGCACCCCGGGGAGATAGAAAGCTTGGATTGGTCCTCTGCTTCGTGTGGATACCCGTAGAGGCCGGGCACTTGAACGGCTTCAAGCGAACCTTCATCCTAAACCACGAACTTCAGTTTGCGGTGATCATCTACCCGCACAAGGTGAAGATCTGACCTTCCTAATGTTTCTAAAAGTTTTTAATCCTTATCTGTCTACGAACGGTTTTTGAACAACGTTCATGCGATGAACGGTTGATCCCGCGCATGCCTCTTCCGCTGCATCTGAATTTTTTAAAATTTCAGCGGCATGAGCTGGTCCCTAACAATAATTGCTATGCCTCATGTTCACTTTTAAGCATGAAAGTACCCCCACAAGAAGCATCAACCATTTGACGGTTTCGTTCGGACAGTCCGTCATAAAAGCATTGCACTAATTGCCACTTGGGTATTTGATGATGCGGGCATTTCCGGAGTAAATCTCTAAATTTTTTCCAAGTTTCATGAAATTCTTTCCCGTCAGATTGGGAGAAGCTCGTGATAGCACGCCTAAATTGGTTTGTTCTTCCTATGGAAAAATATTTTTTTAGGAATTCATATTGCATTTGAACCCAAGAGGGAATAGAATTGGTTTCTAATGAATGGAGCCATTGTTTAGCTCTATCCTTAAGGGAAAAAGAAAACAGCCTAAGTTTCAGAGCATCATCAGTGAAGTTCTGAATTTTGACAGTAGTGCAGATCTCAAGGAACTCATCCAAATGTTTATATGGGTCTTCATTGTTAAGTCCATAAAAAGAGGGAAGCATTTGGATGACACTAGACTTAATTTCAAACTGCACAGCAGCTGTGGTATCAGGTAGTCGAATACAAGATGGAGAGGTATAAATGGAAGGAGTGAAGTACTCTTTTAACAGTTTGGGTTGCTCTTCAGCCATCTCGACAAGTGGTGTAGATCCTATGGTTCTATAGGTACGGATTTCGGCTCGAAGGGCCCCAATAGAACGCTCTATTTCAGAATCAAAAGGTACTAATTCAGGAGATCTGGAACGACACCCTAGCATACACTAATGCTTTCTAATCAGTCAAGTGCGGTCAAGCATGCATTAAAAGAAAAAGACTTCAAATCCTTATGTTGCCCTAAAATCACTAGACAGCTCCTAACTGGTTTGAAGAGGGCACCTAAGCCTCCAATCCGGTCTAATGAACTGAGTTGACCAGGTAAGCTCCCAGGTAAGTGGGGGGGTCACGATGCGTTGCAAAGGTCCCACTTAAAAACCACTTGCCTCGAACAGATGAACTGTCTCCCTTGGGACAAAGCTTGCCTAGATATCAACTGAGCCACAGAGCGAAATTGGTGCAACTTTCGGTGATCTTCGTCCTATTGAGCTCGAATGTCCCTAGGGGGCCAACGTCTAATTGATTTTAATTAAAATGATAGCTATGTGAAAATTGATTCACCTAATTTGGGCAAGAATCTGGTGATGAAATCCAGTTCTTATCTTGTTGGGGTGATTGCTCTTACTATGTGCGGATTAATTGGTGTATGTGTATCAGGCATACATTCACACTTTTACTGAAATTAAAATCAAACAATCACCACAATATTTCAAGCAAACTGGGAATCAATTTAAATAAGAAAGGTTTAGAGGTTACCAAAGGAAATTTTCCCGGCAAAAATATTTTACTTTTAAAGCAAACCTCTACAGCATTCTTTTTCCAGTAGTTCCCTTTTGATCGTCTCAAATTTTCTCTTCGATTCCTGATCAAATAAAAACCAAAAATTAGTAAAAGAGAGAAAGGAGATAAGAAAAATAACAAAAATAGAAAATATTTTTATTTAATTTTAAATATATATTTTTTTGAAAGTTTTTTTTATGAAAAGAAAAACAACTATGCTAACAATCTCCGGCAACGGCGCCAAAAATTGATAGTCAATTTTAAAGACCACGCAATAGCACGTATCAGGTAGGATAGTGATTACGGGTATCGATCCACAGGAATTGGGGTATAGTTGTTTTCTTTAAAAAAAATATTTAAAAGGAAAAATTTATGAAGAAAATTAAACTAAGCAATTTAATGAAAATGCGATTAAAATGATATCAGTTTGGGGAAGACCTAGGGCAAGGAATTTACCACTAACATCGGAACAAGGGTTATTTATATTTTATTTCGTTCTTGGATTAACATGCAAATTGGCTACAAGCCTAATAAGCATTTAAATAAAAATTCACAAAAGTAATTTGGGCATAATCCATCTTCAGTTGGCATGAAATGTCTACCCTAATCTAAGGTGGCAGCACATCGCATCTTTCCTAAGCATGGACTATCTTATATTTACTTAGTGATCATGAAGAACAGTTGTACGAACATCATACTTAAAATCACAGAAATTAAATATGATTCAAAAGAAGATATCCATTGAAAATAATAAATTCATACAACCCCAAGAATATAAAATAAAGTATAAAACCCTTAGCCCTTTGTTAGGGCTGCATCCAGCCCTAGTGAGGAGATCAGCCTTCCATGGAGAATTGAATAGCCGTAGCAGTGGAGAAGACTTCCATCGCGACCAGCTCTTCTTTCTTTCTTCCTCTGGCGACTTCCATTGAAGAACTCCCTCTCAGCACTTCATTTTTTTTTTCTATATGAGAAATCATTCCCAAAATATCCAAAACTCTTCTCTCCCTTCTTTGTTTCTTTCTTCCCGTGGGATTTGGCCTGTAAGGGAATAATGGGGGAAGAAGAATGGAACGGAGGAGAGAATGGGTGAGAAGAATGCCTCCTCTGCTCAAGCCTGACCCCTTTTATAGGCTGCCATCACTCCCTCTCTCCTTCCCTGTTTTGATTCTCGGATAAAGATGAACCTTTGCCGTTGCATGGATTTGCTGGGCTGCTGTGATTTGGATTTTGATCCGGAGAGGTTTGAGAAGCTGCGGACGTTGAAGTTGTTCCGTTTGATTCTGGACGAATAGTGAAAGGATGCGGAAGATCGGCTGGGATTGATTCCAGAACAGAGGAAACGAGGAATCTGATGACGTTGGGATTCACGGACAGCTGGGAACGAGAGGCAGGGGATGATGACACGGGTGCGAGTTTGGTTGGAGTTTATCCCGTGAAGATGGAGGATAGAGCTGATCCGTGGGATATATGGGATTATGAACGGGATGTACGAGAAACAGGGGATTCGGAGAGGAGCATGGGAAATCCGAAAGAAGGTTCTGGTTTTCATCCGCATGAAACAGGGGATTTGATATGGTCATGGGATGTTTGGATATCGGCTGATAACAGGGAACATATACATGGTTTTTTTTGTTACAGGAGATCCTTGGAACGGTGAGAGTGATTCTAGAGAAAGCTGAAGTCAAGGATCTGGTTGGATGCGGGATCACGAACGTGATGCGGAGGGATAACGAGATGAAGCTGTGTTTGTTTGGGATAAAGTTGCAGGGGCTTCGGCTGAGAGGAATCCGGAAGAATGAAGCTTGGGAACGGAAAAAAAAAAGAACTCCTCCGTGATGCTCGGCATAGCTGGAAAGCAGGGGATGAAGCTGGGATCTGTTGTGATTTTGTGGGAGGATGGAACGGTGAATACGGCTGATAGTGGGATTCGGGAGGATGAAACAGCTGGGAGCAAGGGATTTTGTTTGGATACGGGAGAAGAGGATGGGGCTTGGTTTTAGATGAATGTCTTGAATGCATGGGAGCTGGGAAGGGAGTGATCCGTGGGTGAAGAGGAGTTGAGATCGGGAGGTTGGTCACGGTTGGCTGGGAGATCTTTGGAAGAATCCCTCGGCTGGGAACAGGGGAGTTGGAATGCAATCCGAGGGTGATGGAACTGGATGCTTGAGATTCGGCTGGTAGTTTGGTGAAGACATCTTTGTTTCGGAACAGGGGAAATAATTCGGAACGCTGATCTGTGGTGAGGAACGGATGCGGGGAAATTTGGATGTGAGCATGGGGAGTTGATGCGGTCGTGGGATGAACTTGTGTACGTGAAACAGGGAATATTGTGGGACACGGGAGCTGGGAAGTTTAGTTGGTTTTGTTAACGGAGAAGAGTTCGGGGTTGTGTTTAGAGATGGAATGAGGATGGGTTGAGGCTTTGGGATTCGTGCAACTAGATGATATACTTTGAGATATAAGAAATAAATAATTGAAGGGATTTTATCATGTGGAAAAAGAGTTGGAATGAGTGAGGAGGAATTTAGGTGAACGTATGAAGAGTCAGAAATTAATAGGAAGCACTGGGTTTTAGAAAAGAGTTCTTGGAGTCGACTCTGAAAATATAAAATTGTGAAATGATGTAGTGTCCGTTTAGGCGTTACCTAATTGAGCTTGACTTGACCTGCATGCATCAATAAATAATCAAATCAAACTTGAATTACCTTCGATAATTCATTAAAATGCACTGGTGAAGGTAATACATTTTTTTGTTGAATTTACAAAATATGTGAATTAAAAATAATGATAAGTGCTATGAAAGAAGATATTAATTTATGCATTATTTAGCACTTCACCCGCGCACCTCCAAGCCATCTCATTTTCGGACAAGGACTTGGAAGGAGTTGAAACTCCTCATGATGATGCTGTGGTCATCTCTATGATTATAAATAAATTTGATGTAAAACGCGTCCTAATTGATAATGGAAGTTCGGCAAAATATTTTGTACTACGATGCCTACCAAAAAATGGGGATGACGGAAAGCCAACTCCGGAGAATGAATGCTTCACTGGTCGGATTCACGGAGATTCGGTCCCGGTTGAGGACGAGGTCAGCCTTCTTGTCACGGTCGGGCTCCCCCCTCGAGAAAGCACTGTAAGGATGGATTTCCTTGTGGTCCGCCTGTCTTCGGCCTATAACGCCATCCTTGGACGACCACGGCTTAATGCCCTCCGAGCTGTGGTCTCGACCTATCGCCTGCTCATGCGTTTCCTCACTGACCGAGGAGTAGGCGAAGTTCCTGGAGATCAGTCAATAGCTAAGCGATGCTATATGGCGACTCACAAAGCAAAGCAATCGGCTAAAGCATCAAGTCAAGAGGAGCAACCGGCCAAGGCGCTAACCCAAACGTTAGATCAGACGCTGCCCATCGAAACCTTGAAGTGCGGGACGACCTCCGGAAGGAACAAGTAGAACCTGGTGAGCTTCTTACCCAGATCCCCTTAAAAGAAAACTGCCTATAGCTAACCGTGCAGGTTGGCTCCGGCCTGAGCTCCCGCGAAAGAGACCACCTGATCGAGTTCCTCCGGTCCAATATGGACGTCTTCGCCTGATCGTCCGCCGACATGACGGGGATAGATCTCGAGGTCATGGTTCACCGACTCCAGGTGAAACCGACCTACAAACCTGTGAGGCAGAAGAAACGGGGCTCTGCCTCGGAGCGACAAAGCCTGCCCAAAGGATAGCTTTCCTCTTCCCAGCATCGACTAGCTCGTTGACTCCACCTCGGACATCAGTTGCTGACCTTCATGACGCCTTCTCAGGATATAATCAAATCCGAATGGCGCCAGAAGATGAGGAGAAAATGGCCTTCATCACCGACAAGGGCATTTATTGCTACAAAGTGATGCCGTTCGGGCTGAAGAATGCCGAAGCAACATATCAAAGGCTGGTCAGCTAGATCTTTAAAAATCAAATAGGCCGAAACATGCAGGTCTATGTGGACGACATGCTGGTGAAGAGCCGAACAACAGAGCACCATGTAGCTGACCTCAATGAGACATTCTCCACACTCAGAAAGTATCGAATGAAGCTCATTGATAAGTGCTAAAAATACATAAATTAACCCCTTTATCATAGCACTTATCATTATTATTATGCACATATTTCACTATAAAAAGATATATTTTCCTTCAACGTTGCATTCTAGTAATTTATCAAAAGTAATTCAGGTTTGTTTGATTTTGGGTCGAATTCAACGTATGCAGGTCGGGTCGAACCCATCATTTATCTGGCTCATAACCATGAAGAGTGATCACGCTAGAGCACACGTGGCAGCCATCCCGAGTGACACATGCCTATATGCCAAATACATGGGATTTCAAAAGGAGGATCATGAACACTTGGATGACCGGATTACTTTGCAAACAAATTATCCATCTAATCCTTCCACGTATCAGAGTTCCCTCAAGTTCCTTTCTCAGGCAGGATAAGCCTTCCAAAATGCCCAGATTTCATCTCGTTCGGAACGGAGTCCCATCGCCCATGGATAAAGCCCAGGCTTCCGCTCATCTCACGCGTTTCCTTCGCGTGTCTTCCCTTCCCCTGCATCCAAGGATCAAGCCAAATTCTCCAGCCGCCCCCTCAAGGATCCAAATCAAAGCCTTCCGAATCCCCTGCATCCCAGAACAGAGTCTAACCTCTCCAAAAATCAAGCATCTCATGTTCATCTTTCCATCGGATCTCCATCCCGTTTGCATGCCGTTCCCAGTTTCCGCATCCAAAGCTCCTTCCAAGTCATCCCTTTCTTCCCCTGTTTCGAAATAGAGCCACATGATCCACGGGATGAACCCAAATCCCAGCATCTCCCCCGCTCAAATGATCCCAACCGAATCCACACGTTCTTCCCCTCGCGCCTGTGTTCATGTTCCACGCGTCCGGATCAACTCCATCCAGCAGTGTCGGGTTCCCCTGCTTCAAAACAAAATCCCCTGCATTCCCAATCGAGTCCTCTTCGCGTACCCTCCGAGTATCTCTCCTCTTCCGAATCAAGCCAACTTCCTCCGGATTCATCCCAAACTCCTTCTGGATTTTCTCAGCCGTCCTAGTTCCTTCCGCGTCCGGGTACTCCGCTCTCATCCCCTGCATCCACATCAGCAGCCTCTACCCTTTCTCTCGTTCATGGATTGATTCCAACCAGTAGAATCTCAGCAACGTATCAACTTCCCGTGATCAGCTCTCGCATGAATCCTGTGTTCTTATCTCCCTTGCTTCGGAACAGGCACAGGAGGTAAAAACAATGGCTGGGGGGCTATAAAAGGAGGAGATTTCTCCTCTTCGTGGCAATCTTCTCTCAGGCCGAATCCCATAGAGTAAATGGAGGGAGAATACTTTGGGGTATTCTGGGAAGAACTTCCGACAGAAAGAAAAAAAATGAAGTGCTAGATAGGGGGGTTGCTGAAAGTAACCCTTGCGGGCTGCATGCATTTATTTTCAAAAAAAATTACAGCGGAAGTATTTAAAAATTAATCTATTTAATTTTCATACATGCTAGAGATCAGATCTCTACAACAAAATTAAGAACCATGATTTAAATGTTTATGTAAAATATGAAACAATGAATGTATGTCTAACATACAATTCTGAAATTTCAGCAATCTTGAAATTTAAGCAACCATGTTTAAGATCTAATCTTAACTTTAATGAGATCAAATCTCATACCTGATTCCTTAGAGATCTTGGATGACTCCTTGATCACGCTTTGCAGCCGCACACATGTCCAACCTCTATAGATTGTCCACGCGAAGCCCTAGGTAGATCGTTTTCCGTGGGAGTGCTAGCTCGCGCAGGAATCCTGCAATGGCTGAAGCTTTCTCATTCCAAAAACTCAACCTTTGATTGTTCTTCAAGGAGATGGAGGATGGATGTGAGGAAGAAGGAGAAGAAGGGTAGGAGGCCCTCAGGAATTTTTTCAGAATTTTTTGAAACTCTAAATATTGTATATCTTGAACCCTAGGCATGGGGTCTTTTATAGCCAAAAGACTCCTCCATGCCTCACACCTAATTTAGCCAATTAATTTGGCTGATAAAATCCCCAAAAAATTATGGTGATTTGAAAGCTAATAGAAGATAAACATATAGGAATTCATGTGTTGAAAGTTCAGCCGCAGACCACCCTATTTTATGCGCCATGCAGTCCCTACAAATTAGGAAATTCTTATAAATCTTTTTAGGAAGATTTGATGTGCCATTTTTATAGAAAATATATCCCACGCCTCCTCTCTTTTCATGCCAATTTTTGGCTAAAAATAAATAGGATAGGCTTGAGAAATCTTGGGATACATCAAGGTGTTATTCTTCTCCAAGAAGATAAGGATGAGTTCCTAAAATTTAGGAATTCTTCTCCTTATCCAATTCTGATTATTTGGACTCAAAATCCTCATCAAATAAGTGTTCTAATTGATTTGAATCAAGCCCAATCCAATTGGGTCAAGTTTCATCAATTGGGTCAAGCTCAATCTACTTGGGTTGAACCCAATCCAATTAGGTCAAACCCTGATGTAGCCCAAATTGAATCCTATTCAATTTTACTCAACCTAAGCCCAATTACTCAATCAAATTGAGTTCATTAGCAATCTAATTGCTAATTAATCCTTCAATAATTTAATAATTATTTTAATGCAACTTTTGCTTAGGATAATTTGTCAATCGAATTGACCAAATTATCCCTGAATGATTCTTAATCATCAATCAACCATTTGATCAACCTAGAAACTTCTATGCGTGTGACCCCATAGGTTCGAACCCAAACCGGTAGCATAAGAACAACTTCTTGTACTAATCGAAATGACCATCTAGCAATGGTACCCGACGTCCGGATAGGCCGAATGATTGCAAAGTAACATTCAAGAATCCTTGGACTATGGTTACCGTATAATTCATCCCTTTGACTCCTAAATGCTAGAATGACTTCAGAGTTCTGTCAACTCTGTAATAAGTGCATCCATGATGTGATTCAACTTTAGAAATTCTATAACTTCTCACAAGGATTATCCTGGCCAAAGTTTTGCTAAATTGAAAAGAAGGCATTATCTCCTGTTTCCAGGAGGGATCAATTCCATCTTGACTCACAACTGACTACGCAAGTACTTGACTGTACCTAGTGATCTTCTGTCACTGAATTAGAAATTCAGGTAGTCCGGTACCAAAGTACAGTGAGTTGCTTGCTAGTCACAGGTTGCGCTCTCAGGTCAGAGGGCCAAACTTATACCCATATCCATTCAGAACATCTCTTGACAGTAGAGCGTTTCGAAATTGGTCACGTTCAGTGAAATGTACTCCTACACTTCACCTGTGTGACATATCAGTGTCTCCACACTCTTTGGTTAAGAGGACAACCAACGTATATGTCACACAACGACCTAATCTCGATAATGCTGTCGTCCTAGTAACAACATATCATTTGATCGCGAACAGTTTTAAGGACTTGAAGATAAATCCTCCTTTATCCTAAAACAAGTCCTAAGGACTTCATCATATAAGAGTTCATTTGAAGATGTACAATGAAATGATGAATAATGCTAAATAACACTTTATTAATTTGTCAATTCATTTATAAAATTCAATCATCAACATGCTGACAATTGACATTTAGGATACAATTTTCAACAACTCCCACTTAGCCTAAAGCCAATCGGCACAGTATCTAATATCCAACTTCGACTTGTGTTCGTTGAACTCTTTGATGCCGAGAACTTTGGTAAATGGATCAGTGTTCGTCCGATTCCTGTTTACCTAAAAATATGCTAAACAGATCGTTGTTAGAACCGACAAACAAAGTTTAATTTAATTTTACTCTTACCTTTCCTACTCGAAGAATAGCGGTTGTAAGAGGTCGATCCACAGGGAGGCGATTGGAGTTGCATAAAAATTGGAACGTTCACTCGGATTTGAAATTGATTTTTGAATGATAAAAGGAAAACATTATTTTGAAGATGTTGATGGATTCTCTAGTCTACCGGAGAATATTTTTTAATTAAAATTAACTAAAGGACAGGTATTTAAATTCGAAAAGCATTTATATGTTTAACTAATCAAAGAAAAGCTTTGGCATAAATTAAAATGGATGTAAATAAGAAGATTGAAGTGAACACAAATTGCATAAAGGAAGATTTAATGTATTGCATAAAAAAAAATTAAAAGATTTCATAAAAGGAAAACAGAAATTAACTTGAACCTAGAACAAGGATTGCATGAAAAAGAAATGATAGATTTGATAAAAAGAAAATTCATTACAAATAAAAGTGGAGATTGGAAACCTAATGTTTCTTCTTTTACAAATAATATAAAAAAAATAAAACAAAAAAGCTTCACCCTCTCGTTAGAACATAAAATATTTTTTTTATTCTTTTCTTCCCCCCAAGAACAGAGCAATGCTCTGTTTTCCTTCTCAACCGAGCTCACCTCTCCTCCTTGGACCCGCCGGCCACCACCCAAACCGAGCTCTCCTCAACCTCCCCCCAAGAACAGAGCAATGCTCTGTTTTCCTTCTCAACCGAGCTCACCTCCTCCTCCTTGGACCCGCCGGCCACCACCCAAACCGAGCTCTCCTCAACCTCCCCCCTCTAAACAGCCGAGCACCACCTCCTTTTATAGCTCGCCCCCACCTTGAAGCTGGCTTGAGAATCGAAACGGTGGCGGGATCACGGACGCGTCATGGACAACGGACGAGGCTGAAACGCCAGGATTAGCATCCGCATCATGGGCAGAAGCAGAGGCGGAGGGGGATCTCGAATCCGGAAGGGAGAAGCGGGGATTTCTCGGAGGAAGGCGTGGAAGCTTGATCCGTGGCGTGTGGGGAAGAATCACGGGCGGACGTCTCGAATGGCCGGATCCTTGGACGCGGAAGCTTGATCCGTGGCGTGTGATACGCTGGGATGGGTTGGGAGCGTGGATTCGGGACGGAAGAAGATGAGATGGGAGGCTGGCTGCAGGATCCTTGATGGCTGAAGAGGAATGGATCTAGGGTCGTGATCGACGGGAGGAAGGAAGCTCGATCTGAGGCGGAGGAGGCTGGAGTGGAATGGGGTGCTGGGAGGACTTGTTGAACATGCGAATGGTTTCCTTCTTTGGGTGCTGGATTGGATGCTGGGAAGGAGGAGGACATGGATGGCCGTGATGCACCGGAATGCTCAAATGGAGAAGGAACGGGGACCACGAATGGCTGGGATGCGGCTTCGGCTTGATTTGGGAAGGAGCTGGGACGTTGCGGGATCACAAGAAGGAGCTTGAATCTTTGGCTTCATGGCTAAAGCGACTCCTTGAAACGGACGGCTGCTGATCGTGGGACGTTGTTTTGATTGCGTTGATGGCGTGGAGGAGTCGATCGGAGTGGATTTATTCGGAATGTTGATGATTGGCTGGGCGGATGGCTGGGAATGGAAGGTTGCAACGCTGGTTGGGAGCTGATCTGGATCATTGGATGCAGACATGGAGATGCTCGCGATGTTGTGTTGTATCTCGGGATGAAGTCAGGATGTGCAGGCCCTGGAAGATGCTGGCTTGACTTGGGCTTGGGCTGCCGGGCATTAGGCTCAAATCCGATATTGTTGGGTTTCTTGGATTACTTGCACTCTCTTAGATGTATGCCCTAGAAGCCAATTTTGGCTGACACATTATTAATCTAGGACATAATTTGTACTTGACTTTTATTATTATTGAATAAATAAAAGGCATCTTTTTATTCATATTGTTATGTGTCTATGAATCGTCCAAGAATTAATAAGATGATGATGCATATTCTCAAGAGTTGAGAATTTGAGCCATGTATCATTGGTGATTAATTTCTAAATGCTCCTGATCATGGATCATCACGAGGACGGTGATCGATCCGATGAGTCAGTGCACTTACTTCCCTGGATGGACGAGACTTGAGTCCACAGTGTAGGGACACTGAAGTGATAGTGCAGGTGCTTGTTAGAGAACAAGGGTACTGAGCGTGACCAAGACAAGAAGTCACTTGGATGTCTATCCACTCGTCAGTGACTTGCTTGATGTTGCAGTAGTGTGACTGGTCCTTTGACCTGCGGTGCTTCGGCTACTCACAGTGAGGTTATTGTAGTTTGACTGCACACATACATGGTCTCTAGCCATATGGGTCCATGCAGTGTAGATTGGCTGCAGTAGTTCACTGTAGGAGTAGGGTATGCACCTATAAGGAATCTATCGACCTTGATAGAAAGGAGAGATCCTATGTGATTTGTAGACTGAGTTCTAAGACCTTGGCCGGGCAGTAATACAGTGGAGAAAGAGTTTTCCACTATCGAACTCAAGTCGAATAAATCTTGACATATGACAGACGATGGGGTTTGACGAGTTGTCCATGACCTCCGTCCTGTAGGGATCCACGATAGTAGGACTGTATCACATGTTAACTGCACCTAGAGGTTCATCATTCCATTCTGCTGGGTAGCCACTACATGCTGCTAGGTGTCACTGGTGGATGGTGGGACTCATAGGGATTATCTTGATGATCGATAAACCCTAATGAGTTGAGTTGGAATCGTTCCAACCCATTGAAAGGAGTTTTCAATGATATTGATAGAGATCACAATATATCTCACTACCAGTCAGAATAGAACCTATGGGGTCACACACACTAGAAGTATTGACCGATCCGATGGTTGAAATCGTGATTAGGAATCACAAGTAATCAATTCATTTGATATAGAAGTTGAAGAAGGAACAAAGGGAATTAATTAATTGGACTTAAACAAATCCTACTTCGGGTAGGATTCCTAGAGTCCTAATTGGATTAGGACTGGGAATCCTAGTTGGAGTAGGACTGGGATTCCTACTTGGAATAGGATTCCTACAATCCTAATGAGATTAGGAGTTTTGAATTAAAATTGGATTCCTACTTGGAGTAGGATTCCTAGAAATCCTAATTGGATTAGGACTTCGGATTCAAATAGAGTCCTAATTGGATTAGGACTAAAATTAAATAATCCTAATTGGATTAGGATTCCTTAAGTCTAATTATTAATCTAATGAATCAACATGACTCCTAATTGGATTAGGATTGAAGAGTTCAATTGAGTCATGGTTCATTCAAGTCCTAATTGGATTAGGACTAGCATAGATTGAACCCAATTGGTAATCCTAATTAGATTAGGATTAAACCATGAGAGGGCACCTAATCCTCTTTGGAAGAGGATTAGGTTAACCAAGTAAGAGGGGCATCAGCCCCTCTCCTTCTTGGTGCGGCATGAAGAGAGGGGCCGGCGCCCCCTCTTGGAAATTGTCTAGGGCTCCTAATTGTAGGAGCCCTGATGGCTTTAAAAGGAGAGGGCCGGCGCCCTAGAGATTTCCTCTTCTTGCTGGACCCCCTCTCCTCTCTTGGTTCAGCCGCAAGCAAGGAGAGAAAGTCCAAGGTGTTGGCGTCCTCTCCTCCTTCCTTCTTCCAACGCAAGGAAAAGAAAGAAGGCTGCAGGGCTGTGTTTTTCTTCCTTGATCCTTCTTCTTCCTCCTCTCAAGCACAATCAGGTTGATTGAAAAGAGGAGATCAGCCATCAAAAGTTCTCTGCAAGGGAGCTAGCACCCCGGGAGACAAGAGCTTGATCGGTCCTCTGCTTCGTGTGGATACCCGTAGAGGCCGGACGTTTGAACGGCTTCAAGCGAACCCTCTTCCAAAACCACGAATTCAGATTTGCGGTGATCATCTACCCGCGCAAGGTGAAGATTTGATCTTCCTATAGTTTTAAAAGTTTTAATTCTTACCTAATTACGAAAGGTCTCGAAACAACGTTCATGCGATGAACGTCGATCCCGCA
Source organism: Phoenix dactylifera (assembly GCF_009389715.1). NCBI lineage: Eukaryota > Viridiplantae > Streptophyta > Magnoliopsida > Arecales > Arecaceae > Phoenix > Phoenix dactylifera. Next base: position 318,338 of record NW_024067907.1, on the reverse strand, counting down.
TGCCGATCCGCTGCCATCTGATTTTTTTAAATATCAGCGGCATGGGCGGGTTCCCAACAGTGGTATCAGAGCCTAGGCTTCGTAGATTAAGGTAAGAATTAAATATCTAAAGGCATTTAGATCTGAAAATTGAAATCATGCATGCTGAAAAATTCTGCATGCAGATTTTTCAGGGGTGCTGATTTTTGCATGCTGATTTTTATGTGATAAAAAGATGATTCTAATTGCATTGTTAATGGGATTACAAAGTTTAGAATCATGATTAGCATGATCAGCGACCTATGTCATGATATAATCAGTTAGTTTTCAGATCTGAAAATTATAATTGTTGCATACGGTGATGATCATAGGATTCAACCCTTTTGGTATCAAATGTAATGACCTGCGATGTGATCTGCGATGTCATGTAATTTTTCAGATGCTTGCATGCATCTTATTTGATGTTTTGAGAGGCCTGCGTGCCTCCTAAAAGGAGATGTAATTTATTTTATTTTTATTTTATATCTGGTTGTATTTCTGTGATGTGATGTACATCAACGATCAAGTTGAAGCAAAGGCATGAGATGAAAGGTGATCTAAGCGGTTGATGGCGATGGGATCAAGAGTTGATCAAGGATCGAATCAAGGAGGCTTGGAACCAATTCAAGAGTTGAAGACCACTTGATCGATTGATGTGCATGTGCTTGTAATACGACCTAATTAGAATCCATGATCATCACCTATTAAAGTTTAGCTTTAATTATTGCTGCGATTATAACTGCCTGCATGCCGTTTGCATGTGATGTGAATGAGACGGGTAGATAGGTTTACATGTGATGTAGCAAACCCAATTGAGACCTAAATCAAAACCTCCTCAATCAAGTCGAGAGTGAACCGACATGAGCAAGTCATATTAGATTAATTGATCTAATTGGTGTCTAGGAAAGCATGAAAGGTGGTTACTTAATTAGGACCTTACTCTCTGAGTAAGGGGAGCCTCCCACCTGCTTACCTGGCCAATTGTTCGATTACCTCTTATGAAGGGCTCAAGTTGCAAACACTAAGACCTGATTAACCAATATTAAGTCAATAGGTCTTCCACTGTAGTAGAGCTGCTAAGGCCTTTCTGATGTTGATTTGTCTCGGCTGGACACAGTGGTCAAGTTGCATCGGGGGGCTGGACCTCTCTATAGACATGAGATGTTGTAGGGTAAAGGTGGGGTTGGGCACCAATAACTGTTAGGTGAGGACCCAATGACGACTTTATTCCTACGGTTATACGGTGGGTCTGACTTAACTAAGAAATGGGACCAATAACTGTTAGGTGAGGTCTTCATGGCTTAGAGACCAAGTTGCACTGCAACATGCTTGAGAAGCATTGTACAAGAGTTGTACACTCATCCATCTATGTGTCACCAATAACTGTTAGGTGAGGTGGCATGTAAATTGGTGGGACCGCAGTACCCACTAGAAACCCTAGTCGTGTGGGATTTCCGTTTTCCTACCAGGGGAGTGTGAGGAATTCGAGAAAATAGTGGGAGTTACATTTGTTCTAAAAGACCTTAGAACAGATTAGGATCAAGTACAAAAGTCTAACTAGAATCTTTACTCTCTGCAGATACAATGTCGGCTTCAAACCCTTTGACCCGTATTCTTGAGACCAACCGACTGACCGGAACCAATTACAAGACTGGCTTAGAAATCTCAAAATAGTTTTGGACTGTGAGAAATAGGCTATATCTTCAGATATCCCCACATACCAGCACGTCCACTGATGTTCAGCGTGGATGCATAAAAAGTGGTTGATGATGACATTAGAGTAAAATGCTATATGATGGCATCCATGTCTAATGAACTCCAATGCCAGCATGAAAATATAAAGACTGCTAGGGACATACTGGCACACCTGCAAGAGTTGTATGGTGAGCAGAGTCGCACAGCTCGTTTTGAAGTGTCCAAGAGGCTTTTCAAAGCGAAGATGCGCGAGGGCAGTCTGTCCATGATCACGGTCTGACCATGATCAAGGACCTAGAGGAGCTTGAGAAGCTCGGTATGGACATGCACAAGGAATTGCAAGTGGATTTGATCCTACAGTCACTTCCTGATTCATTTGGTCAGTTTATAGTAAACTACCACATGAATAAGATTGAATGCACTAAGACTGAACTAATCAACATGTTGGTAACTGCTGAGGGAGCCTTGAAAGGTTCAAGGGGCAATGTCCTTGCTGCTGAGTTGACTTCTGGTTCCAAGAGAAAGTCTACTTGGAAGAAAAAGAAGCCTGCAAGAAGCAGAAGAAAGACAAGAAGCCAAAGAAGGAAGTTCAAAAGAAAAAGGCTAACGACAAAGGAAAATGTTTCCACTGCAATGTCGAAGGCCACTGGAAGAGAAACTGTCCTTCATACCTCGAGAGCCTGAAGAACAAGAAAGGTGACACACCTTCAGAAGGTATAGACTTGCTCATAATTGAAACTAATCTAACGGTTTCTTCTACTTCTAGTTGGGTTATAGATTCTGGTTCTAGTGCTCATTTGTGCACTACCATGCAGGGTCTAAAGGAAAGTAGAAGGCTGGCGGAAGGTGCGGTAACCCTTCGGGTTGGCAACGGGGCAAAAGTTGCTGCTGTGGCTGTGGGCACCTACCATCTGCGACTACCGTCTGGATTTAGTTTAATACTTAGAGACTGCTATTATGTACCTGTTGCTAGCAGAAATTTGATTTCTGTTTCATGTCTAGCACAGGAAGGTCATGTTTTTACATTTGACAAAGACTGCTGTTCTATTTATTTAGAAATAAAATAGTCGCACGTGGTTTTATGATTGACAGTCTCTATCATTTACATATGGATGTATCTGTGAATGTTACCGAGCAAGATGTGAGTGCCAAAGGATCCAAAAGATCCAGAGATGAGATAAACCAAAGATATTTGTGGCACCTCAGACTTGGCCATATTGGAGAGAAGAATGAACAAAATGGATAAAGATGGGCTTCTTAGGCTCATTGACTTCCGAGTCATATCCAGTTTGCGAGTCCTGTCTTCAAGGAAAAATGGCTAGACTGCCCTTTGTAGGACATGGGGAGAGGACCACTGAAATACTTACCCTAGTACATACAGATGTATGTGGCCCATTCGATGTGCTAGCCAGGGGACGTTATTCTTACTTCATTACCTTTACCGATGATTATTCACGGTATGGGTATGTGTATCTTATGAGACACAAGTCTGAATCTTTTGAAAAGTTCAAAGAGTTCAAGAATGAAGTAGAAAAACAAACTGGAAAACCTCTTAAGGCTCTTCGATCAGATCGAGGAGGAGAATACCTTAGTGGGGAATTCCGGGACTATCTCAAAGAAAACGGCATAGTCTCACAATGGACACCTCCGGGTACACCTCAACTCAACGGGGTGTCAGAGAGGAGAATCGGACCCTATTGGATATGGTCAGGTCCATGATGAGCTTCACTGATTTACCTATGTTCCTTTGGGGAGATGCCTTACTCACAGCGATTTATTTATTGAATAGAGTTCCCTCTAAATCCGTTCCTACCACACCGTATGAGATATGGCATGGTAAGAAACCAAGTCTGGGTCATCTCAAGATTTGGGGATGTCCGGCCCACGTCAAGACTACAGGCGGACAAGTTAGAGGCTAGGACCATAAGTGCTCGTTTTATAGGATATCCTAAAGAGTCATTAGGATACAATTTTTACGTCTCAGAGGATCACAATGTGTTTGTGAGCCGTCATGCCATCTTCTTGGAAAATCAGTTTATCCTTGATAGAGGCAGTGGGAGGAAAATTGAGCTTGAAGAGAAAGTCTCTGAAAAGCAACGAGTCATGGATCCTATAGAACCCATTCATAAAGCCAGTACACGATGTCCCTCAACCACCTCGTAGATCTAGTAGGGTCTCCCATCCTCCCGATAGATACTTAGGTATACTAGAAGAGGATACCGAGGAAATGTTCCTAGTGGGAGATAGGGATCACATACAGGATCCCAAAACCTACAACGAGGCGATATCTGATATCGATTCCGAGAAATGGCTGGAAGCTATGAAGTCAGAGTTAGACTCCATGCATTCCAACCAAGTCTGGACCTTAGTAGATCCACCAGAAGGTATTGTACCTATTGGATGCAAATGGATCTACAAAAGGAAGATAGGTTCGGATGGAGAGGTAGAGACCTATAAGGCAAGGCTTGTGGCGAAAGGGTATAGTCAGCGCGAAGGCATTGACTATCAGGAGACCTTTTCACCTGTAGCCATGCTAAAATCCATCCGAACATTGCTTGCCATTGCAGCATTTCATGATTATGAAATCTGGCAGATGGATGTGAAAACTGCTTTCCTGAATGGATATCTTGATGAAGATATCTATATGGAACAGCCTTTGGGTTTCACTTCCAGTGATGGAGATCACAAGGTCTGCAAGCTGCAAAGGTCCATCTATGGACTAAAGCAAGCATCTCGGAGTTGGAACACTCGTTTCGATGACGCAATCAAAACGTTTGATTTCATCAAAAACGAAGAGGAACCGTGTGTTTACAAAAAGGTTAGTGGGAGTGCTGTCGTTTTTCTCGTACTGTACGTAGATGACATTCTCCTGATTGGGAATGATATTCCCATGCTAACCTCGGTCAAGGTCTGGTTGTCAAAAGAATTCTCCATGAAAGACCTTGGGGAAGCATCCTATATTTTGGGAATAAAGGTCTATAGAGATAGATCTAAAAGGATGCTTGGCCTTTCACAGAAATGTACATAGAGGAGGTGCTGAAGAGGTTCAGCATGGAAAACTCCAAGAGGGGTCTCTTACCCCTAAGGCATGGAATTCATCTCTCCAAGAAGATGTGCCCCAACACATCTGAAGAGATTCAACGCATGAGCAAGATTCCTTATGCATCGGCAATAGGAAGCCTCATGTATGCCATGCTATGTACACGACCTGATATAGCTCTTGCTGTGAGTGTCACAAGCAGATATCAGTCGAATCCAGGTGAAGAACACTGGACAGCTGTGAAGAATATTCTTAAGTACTTGAGAAGAACTAAAGATTTATTCTTGGTTTTTGGAGGATCATCAGAGTTAAAGGTAGAAGGGTACACAGATTCAGACTTCATGACTGATGTCGATGACAGGAAGTCAACATCTGGATATGTGTTCTTGTGCAATGGTGGTACGGTGAATTGGAAGAGTTCTAAACAACCGATCATTGCTGATTCTACTATGGAAGCTGAATACATCGCCGCCTCTGAAGCTGCTAAGGAAGGCTTCTGGTTCAAAAATTCATTGCAGAGTTGGATGTGATGACATCAGATGCCATAACACTCTACTGCGATAATAATGGCGCCATAGCCCTTGCTAAGGAGCCAAGGTCTCATCAGAAGTCTAAGCATATAGAGCGGCGCTTCACCTCATACGCGACTATGTGAGAAGAAATATGTAGAGGTGCAGAGAGTAGACTCCGCGGATAACGTGGCAGACCCTTCACTAAGCAGCTGAGTCAGCAAAAGACTGAAGCCCACCTTGAGAAGATGGGCCTAAGATATATGACCAATTGGCTTTAGTGCAAGTGGGAGATTGTTAGATGTATGCCCTAGAAGCCAATTTGGCTGACACATTGTTGATTCTAGGGACATAATTTTGTACTTGACTATTTATTATTGAATAAATAAAAGGCATCTTTTCATTCATATTGTTTATGTGTCTATGAATCGTCCAAGAAATTAATAAGATGATGATACATATTCTCAAGAGTTGAGAATTTGAGCCATGTATCATTGGTGATTAATTTCTAAATGCTCCTGATCAATGGATCATCACGAGGACGGTGATCGATCCGATCAGTGCACAGATCACTTTTCTGGATGGACGAGACTTGAGTCCACAGTGTAGGGACACTGAAGTGATAGTGCAGGTGCTTGTTAGAGAACAAGGGTACTGAGCGTGACCAAGACAAGAAGTCACTTGGATGTCTATCCACTCGTCAGTGACTTGCTTGATGTTGCAGTAGTGTGACTGGTCCTTTGACCTGCGGTGCTTCGGCTACTCACAGTGAGGTTATTGTAGTTTGACTGCACACATACATGGTCTCTAGCCATATGGGTCCATGCAGTGTAGATTGGCTGCAGTAGTTCACTGTAGGAGTAGGGTATGCACCTATAAGGAATCTATCGACCTTGATAGAAGAGAGATCCTATGTGATTTGTAGACTGAGTTCTAAGACCTTGGCCAGGGCAGTATAAGTGGAGAAAGAGTTTTCCACTATCGAACTCAAGTCGAATAAATCTTGACATATGACAGACGATGGGGTTTGACGAGTTGTCCATGACCTCCGTCCTGTAGGGATCCACGATAGTAGGACTGTATCACATGTAACTGCACCTAGAGGTTCATCATTCCATTCTGCTGGATAGCACTACATGTGCGAGGTGTCACAGGTGGATGGTGAGACTCATAGGGAATATCGATGATCGATAAACCCTAATGAGCTAAGTTGGAATCATTCCAACCATTGAAAGGAGTTTTCAATGATATTGAGATAGAGATCACATATATTCACTACAGTCAGAATAGAACTATGGGGTCACACACACTAGAAGTATTGACCGATCCGATGGTTGAAATGTGATTATGAATCACGAGTAATCAATTCGATTGATAATCAGTTGAAGAAGGAACAATGGAATTAATTAAATGGACTTAAACGCAAATCCTACTTCGAGTAGGATTCCTAGAGTCCAAATTGGATTAGGACTGGGAATCCTATTTGGAGTAGGACTGGAATTTCTACTTGGAGTAGGATTCCTACAATCCTAATTAGATTAGGAGTTTTTTGAATTAAATTTGAATTCCTACTTAGAGTAGGATTCCCAGAGTCCTAATCGGATTAGGACTTCGGATTCAAATTAGAGTCCTAATTGGATTAGGACCAAAATTAAATAAGTCCTAATTGGATTAGGTTTTCTTAAGACCTAATTAATCATTAATCTAATGGAAACATGACTCCTAATTGGATTAGGATTGAAGGGTTCAATTGAGTCATGGTTCATTCAAGTCCTAATTGGATTAGGACTAGCATTGATTGAACCAATTGATTCAAGCCTAATTAGATTAGGACTAAACCATGAGAGGGACCTAATTCTCCTTGGAGGAGGATTAGGTTAACCAAGTAAGAGGGGCATGAGCCCTCTCCTTTTCTTGGTGCGGCATGAAGAGAGGGGGCCAGCGCCCCTCGTAGGAAATTAGTCTAGGGCTCCTAAATTGTAGGAGCCCTAGATGGCTTTAAAAAGGGAGCAAGGGCCGGCGCCCTAGAGGAAGTGAATCCTCTTCTTTCAGCCATGGACTTCCTCTTCCTCCTCTTGGTTCAAGCCGCAAGCAAGGAGAGCAAAGGTCCAAGGTGTTGGCGGCATCCTCTTCCTCCCTTCTTCCTTCCAACGCAAGAAAAGAAAGAAGGCTGTAGGGCTGTGTTCTTTCTTCCTTGAGTTCTCCTTCTTCTTCCTCCTCCTCCAAGCACAATCAAGGGTTGATTAAAAGGGAGGACATAGCCATTAAAAGTTGTCTCTGCAAGGGACTAGCACCCAGGGAGACAAAAAGCTTGGATCGGTTTTGCTTCGTGTGGATACCCGTAGAGGCCGGACGCGTGTGCAACTTTAAGCAAATCTTCCTCCAAAACCACGATCATCAGTTTGCGGTGATCATCTACCCGCATAAAGGTGAAGATATGATCTTCCTAATAGTTTAAAAGTTTTTAATCCTTATCTAACTATGAACGGTTTTTGAACAACGTTCATCGTGATGAACGGTTGATCCGTGCATGCTCTTCCGCTGCCATCTGAATTTTTTTTAATTTTCTGCAGCATGGGCGGGCCCTAACACACTCAACACAAATAAACGTTAATTAGTTAATTTTATTATTGATGATTAGCTATAATACTAATTAAGATGGTATGACGATTGTACTTTTATGCTCTCATACACCCCAACCAGCTTATTGCTAGTCTCTAAAATTTAGTGCGAAAATTAGAAAATGAGAGTGCAAAAGTGTTGTTTATTATATATATAAATGAACTAAGATAAATACTCACTTTCGTAGAGCATAACGATTGCACTTAGCACGTGCAACAAGCCTTTAAACCCCTAGGTTACCTAGTGGACGAGTGTTGTCTCGTGAGGGTTTGCAGTGAAGTTACCCACAAACTTCATCAGTTAGGAATTTTCAATTTTTAACTCGAAATTTGAATAAAGTATTACTGTATGAAACTAGAATTGCAAGGACAATAGAGACTTATTGCTATCATATTTAAGCAGGGTCTAACTCAAGTTTCATTACACCCTATCTATCTGCTAACAAGTCAAGAATGTAGTGATGTGCAAGATAGTATCATATAAATGAGTGGCTTTCACTTACTTCCAACATGATCACTCCAATTTTCAAGACTTTCTAGAGTTAAATGGTAATGAACACCCGAGATTTTATTTATTTATTTTTATTTTTTTTATTTTAGCAGACTGAATGCTAAGAAGAATGACTTGTGCAATATCTGGCCTTATTAAGCTTTCTAGCTGACCCATATAGCGAGTGTTAGGCCAATGACTCTCGATCCAGATGGCTCAAGGCACTAGGTGTAGAGACACCCTAACAGGCTTAATAACTCAAGTTAACTAAGGCTTCAAGGCCAAATTAGTCACTTAGAGTTAATCTCAATCATCCTCACCTTTTTACGCGAACACTCGCTGTTTGCCAGGCAAGAGGCCCGGTTACTCAGTGAGAAGACTTAAAATAAACTCATTATTTTATTTTATTTTATTTTTTTTTTTGATTAGGGTGTTCATCACACATATAACTTTAAATTATCTTGAAGATTAAAAGTATTCATATTAGTTGCAAGTTTACATACCCCACTATTCATGTGCTTACGTGTAGGTACTAAATCATCTTGTATCATATTAGCAGAAGATAGGTGGGGTGAAAACTCAAGCTAGAACTGCTATCATATTCCTTAACTCAAAGCTATTGTCAAAGCAATTTCTAGTTTGTACAGCCAAAAGATGAAAATTTGAGTTAAAAATTTGAAATCTCCTTTTTTTTTAAATTTTATTTTTTTAATTGCATAAAAAAAAATCAAAAATATTCTCACCTCCATACCTAAATCTAACATTGTCCTCAATGTTAAAGAATATTTAAAGCAGTAATAGGACATAGGAGAAGTTACCTGATATGGGTGGATAAAGTGACAATTGGGGCCAAAAACATCCAAACCTGCATGTTAGTAATGTATTGAATTATTTTATTTATTATTATTTTTTTTGAAAATTACATGTTGGGTTGCCTCCCAAGAGCGCTAAGTTTTATGTCTTCAGCCAGACAAAATGTAAATCCCCCTTTTTTTTCAACCATTATCTAAGAATGGTTTTGGAAGAGTCCGATGAAGAGCAGTCGGCTGATGACGATCTATGCTCATAAGGAGAATAGAACTAAGGGACGCATGCTCGACCCCTTCCTCGAAATGGGCAAGGTAAGCCTCTAAAGGATCCTTATTATAGGTTTGTAAGAAAGTCTCCTGAACCAGACTTTCAATCATGTCAACTTCATTGAGTCCTTTGTTATCTGGTGGTTGTTTACTTATGTTAAAGACATTAAGTTCGACTTTCATGTTGCCAAAAGATAACTTCAGCATCCCATTTCGACAATTGATCATAGCATTTACTGTGGCTAAGAAAGGTCTCCCTAAATTATAGGTGTGTGAATGTCTGGATGTATTACATGTTCGGTCTCAAGGATAACGAAGTCCACAGGATAGTAAAACTCGTTTACCTTCACTATTACATCCTCTACAATCCCCTTGGGGTACTTCACCGTCCTATCTGCTAAGAAAAGGGTAAGATTTGTGGGTTTTAATTCCTCCAAACCTAACTTTTGGTACACATAGTAGGAAAGTAAGTTCACACTGGCTCCTAAATCTAATAGGGCTCTCTGGATGATCGTCTCTTCTATTTTTATTTCAATGGTTGGGCAACCAGGGTCTTTGAATTTCAGGGCAATCTATTGTTGAATGAGAGATGAGGCTTGTGCAGCCATAACAACTTGCCTAGAAATGCTGGTTTTTCTTTTGACCATGGTGACGTCTTTCAAGAATTTTGTGTAGGAGGGAATTTGTCTTATGGCATCAAGAAAAGGTATATTTATTTGAACAGTTTTAAATACTTCAATTATTTCATCAAAGTTAGATTGTTTTTTGGAGTCCTGAAGTCTACTGGGAAAGGAAACCTTAGGTTTGTATGTTTCTATGGATTCTTCTTTTTTGTCTGATTTATCCTGTTCTTGATCCCTCTTCTGAGTAGGGTTCTTATCGGATTCATTTTTATTTTCTTTTTCATGTTCAGGAAGTTGGACTTTATTGTCCACTTGCTTGCCAGACCTTAAAGTGGTAATTGTCTGGACTTCATAGGTCGGATTTCCATTAGAATTGATTTGATACTGACCTATCTGACCTTGATTTTGTTGTCTACTAGGGTTAGGCATTGGTTGACTAGGTAGTTCACCTTTCTTCCTATCCCCTAGAGAGTTAGCTATTTGGCTTAGACTAACCTCAAGTTTTGCAATTGCTTGCGCATGGAATTGGTTAGTCTGGGCTTGGGCTGTATTGGTCTGTTATTGTTGCTTGATAAAATTTTGTTGTTGTTTCATCATATTGGCCGTCATGGTTTCTAATCGTGAAGATTGCTGTAGGATAGGGGCATTATAAGGAGGTACAGATGGAACCAAAGGTTGGTTCATTTGTGATGGACCTATCCTGGGGTAGTTGTTCTGAAAACCTGGTGGACCATCTTGATGCTGAATAGGTTCGTTCTGCTTGTATGAAAAATTTGGGTGGAACCTATTATCAGGGTGGTAAACTGGGCTGAACGAGTTGGGAGTGGGCTTCTTAAAGGCACTATATGAATTTAGAGTATTTGCTTGCTCGGCCTTTATGGTGGGCAGATTAGGGCAGCACTTCATTAGATGCTCCGGACTGTTACACAAGACACACAAACTATATGACTCGTGATCCACTTCATGACGGAATTTGACTCTTTATATGACTCTGAACTAGTGGACACAGTGAAAGCATCAACTTTTTACTTAAGTTGTTCATTCCAGTCACCAGATTGGACATGACATTTTTGAGTTCTGGATCTGTTTTCATTTCATAATTACCTGGTTTCTAGATCTGAACTCATCTCTATTTACTTCCTCACCATAGCTACTCCAATTTTGGGCATTTTCAGCTAAGTCAACAAGAAATTCATAGGCTTGATCTGGGGTTTGGTTCATGAACCTACCCTTGTGCATGGACTCAATCATGTTTCTATGTGCTGGAGTTAGTCCTTTATAAAAGAAGTGGACCAGATCAGCCTTATCAAAGCCCATGGTGCGGGCACTTGACCAGTAGATCATGGAATCTTTCCCAAAGTTGGGAAAATTCCTCCTCAGATTTTTCTCTAAAAGTTCTTATGGCATCCTTAATTTTTTCAGTCTTTACCATGGGATAGAACTTAGCCATGAACTTTCTAGATAGTTGTTCCCATGATGTGATGAAATTTGAAGCAAGAAAATACAGCCATGCAGCAGCACGATCCTCTAAAGTCATGGGAAACAATCTTAATTTAATACCCTCTTCATCTAAGTTTTGATTTCTAAATGTTTGAGAGATTGTCAAAAATTTGTTTAGATGAATGTAGGGTTGTTCACTCTCGAACCCATGAAACTTGGGTAACATGTTTATTGTTGCAGCCTGAATCTCGAATTGGACTGCATTATTAATTGGTAATACTATGCAAGTAAGGGGACTAGTGGATGCGGGTGCGAACAACTCATTCAAAGTTCTAATATGTTCACCCATTATAGAGATTGACGGTTGGTTTATAGTTCGCAGGTTGTGATGAAAAGTTCTGTCAATCTCTGGGTTAAATGGTGTTAACTTACCCCTTAATGATCTTCTACCATGCATACATTATCAGCAATTCATTAGATTTGACTCCTAAAATAAACGAAATCCTAAGAGAAGAGAAGGGCTAGACACAGATGATCACAACCAACACCACACAACAATTTGACTCTATTAGTCTTAGAATTAAGTGAGGTTTAGTAGCTTCTTAAATCTAGTTGCACAGAGATTTATCAGGTTAAAAAGTTCCTGAAATTCTCTCTAGATTAGACAGCTCCTAATCTTCCTTTCAGATTAAGCTTGAGCTTACCAGTTAAGCGATCCATTAACCAGTGACCAGAAAAGTCCCGGGTGTGTGGTGGTGCCAGAAGGGATACACCGATACCACAATACCCGTAACAGTTCTCACTGTTGTAAAACTTTCCTAGACATCACCAATTACTAAATTCTCACTGTAGTGGCTTTCAGCCGCTTCTTTCCAAGAGCCTAATTGAGCTCGAAAACCCCTAAGGCCAACGTCTAATTTGATTTTAATTTAATTTGGCTTAGGATATATATGCAAGGTAGTGATTTTTGGGCTAAGAACAGGTAATGACTTTCCGACCTTATCTTTTTAATGGGTTTGCCCTTAAAATATTTTATGCAAATGCTTAATACTAAATGCAGCAAATAATCAATGATTTTTTTAAAGTTTATGCAATGTCATTAGGTTGTACTGATTAAATGAGCAAGCAATTTTTTTTTTAATTTACTATTTTTTTTAATTTTTTTTTAATTTTATATAGCAATAACTTGAATGTAAACTAAATACAATCCTTATGTGTCAGTCAATCTCCGAATGCCCGTTGAATAAGCTCTGGAGATTACTCCGTGAGGAGTCCCAATAGAGGTATGATAACCTCGGAAGATTGCACCCTATCAATTACTAGCAAAAATAATAAAAAAAAATTTTAATTTTTTTTGATTTAATTAATTAATTTTTTAACTTTTTTTTTTTAAATTTAAATTTCAAATTTTGAATCTCAGAATTCAACTTTTGAATTTAAATTTTAATTTTTGAATTTTGGAAATTTTTTCGATTTTTTCGATTTTTTTTTATTTTTTTTAAATTTTATTTTTTTTACTTTTTTAAAAAAAACTTTAAATTTCGAATTTCAAATTTCAGAATTTAATGACTACGAAATTATTAACTAAAAATAATCAAAATAAAGAAAAATAAAAACTTACTACCGGAGTGCGTTCACTCCGGGCATCCAAAATTCAATTTGATCTTCGTGATCGTTCTTGCTTCTCGATTTGCCTCCCCGGCAACGGCGCCAAAATTCTGTTCGTCCGATTTCTGTTTACCTAAAAATATGCTAAACAGATCATTGTTAGAACCGACAAACAAAGTTTAATTTAATTTTACTCTTACCTTTCCTACTCGAAGAATAGCGGTTGTAAGAGGTCGATCCACAGGGAGGCGATTGGAGTTGCATAAAAATTAGAACGTTCACTCGGATTTGAAATTAATTTTTGAATGATAAAAGGAAAACATTATTTTGAGGATGTTGATGGATTCTCTAGTCTACCGGAGAATATTTTTTAATTGAAATTAACTAAAAGACAGGTATTTAAATTCGAAAAGCATTTATATGTTTAACTAATCAAAGAAAAGCTTTGGCATAAATTAAAATGGATGAAACAAGAAGATTGAAGTGAACACAAATTGCATAAAGGAAGATTTAATGTATTGCATAAAAAAAAATTAAAAGATTTCATAAAAAGAAAACAGAAATTAACTTGAACCTAGAACAAGGATTGCATGAAAAAGAAATGATAGATTTGATAAAAAGAAAATTCATTACAAATAAAAGTAGAGATTGGAAACCTAATGTTTCTTCTCTTTTACAAATAACATAAAAAAAATAAAACAAAAAGCTTCACCCTCCCGTTAGAACATAAAATATTTTTTTATTCTTTTCTTCCCCCCAAGAACAGAGCAATGCTCTGTTTTCCTTCTCAACCGAGCTCACCTCCTCCTCCTTGGACCCGCCGGCCACCACCCAAACCGAGCTCTCCTCAACCTCCCCCCAAGAACAGAGCAATGCTCTGTTTTCCTTCTCAACCTAGCTCACCTCCTCCTCCTTGGACCCGCCTGCCACCACCCAAACCAAGCTCTCCTCAACCTCCCCCCCCTCTAAACAGCCGAGCACCACCTCCTTTTATAGCTCGCCCCCACCTTGAAGCTGGCTTGAGAATCGAAACGGTGGCGGGATCACGGACGCGTCATGGACAACGGATGAGGCTGAAATGCTGGGATTAGCATCCGCATCATGGGCGGAAGCAGAGGCGGAGGGAGGTCTCGAATCCGGAAGGAAGAAGTGGGGATTTCTCGGAGGAAGGCATGGAAGCTTGATCTGTGGTGTGTGGGGAAGAATCACGGCGGACGTCTCGAATGGCCGGATCCTTGGACGCGGAAGCTTGATCCGTGGCGTGTGATACGCTGGGATGGGCTGGGAGCGTGGATTCGGGACGGAAGAAGATGAGATGGGAGGCTGGCAGCAGGATCCTTGATGGCTGAAGAGGAATGGATCTGGGGTCGTGATCGACGAGAGGAAGGAAGCTCGGTCTGAGGCGAAGGAGGCTGGAGTGGAATGGGGTGCTGGGAAGACTTGTTGAAGATGCGAATGGTTTCCTTCTTTGGGTGCTGGATTGGATGCTGGGAAGGAGGAGGACATGGATGGCCGTGATGCACCGGAATGCTCAAATGGAGAAGGAATGGGGACCACGAACGACTGGGATGTGGCTTCGGCTTGATTTGGGAAGGAGCTGGGACGTTGCGGGATCACGAGAAGGAGCTTGAATCTTTGGCTTCATGGCTAAAGTGACTCCTTGAAGCGGACGACTGCTGATCGTGGGACGTTGTTTTGATTGCGTTGATGGCGTGGAGGAGCCGATCGGAGTGGATTTATTCGGAATGTTGATGATTGGCTGGGCGGATGGCTGTGAATGGAAGGTTGCAACGCTGGTTGGGAGTTGATCTGGATCATTGGATGCGGACACGGAGATGCTCGCGATGTTGTGTTGTATCGCAGGATGAAGTCAGGATGTGCAGGCCCTGGAAGATGCTGGCTTGACTTGAGCTTGGGCTGCCGGGCATTGGGCTCAAACCCGATATTATTGGGTTTCTTGGATTACTTGCACTCAAACACAAATACAACGTTAATTAATTAATTTTATTATTGATGATTAGCTATAATACTAATTAAGATGGTATGACGATTGCGCTTTTGTGCTCTCATCAATCAGCCAGATTTTTTTTTATATCAATCTTCTGAAGATCAATGTCACCTCGTTCGACGATCTCTCAAACCAGGTGGTAGCGACGTAGAATATGCTTGGTCCGCTGATGTGCTTTGGGTTCTCTTGCTTAAGCTATGGCTCCAGTGTTGTTACAAAATACAGGTACTGGACCATCAATGGAGGGTGTCACTCCAAGCTCAGTGATGAACTTCCGCAACCATACAGCTTCCTTGGTGGTATCAGATGCTGCGATGTATTCTGCTTCACATATAGAATCTGCTACTGTATGCTGCTTAGAACTCTTCCAGCAGATGGCCCCATCCTTAAGAGTAAATATATATCCCGACACGCTCTTGCTATCATCTTGATCTGACTGAAAATTTGAATCGGTATATCCCTCAAGTTTTAAGTCAGAATCACCGTAGACAAGCCACTGGTCTTTAGTATTTCTCAAATACTTAAGGATGGTTTTTACAACCTTCCAGTGGTTGCTACCTGGATCAGACTGGTATCTGCTCACTACTCCTAGTGAGTATGCCACGTCTGGTCTAGTACATGTCATGGCATACATTATAGATCCCACTGCTGAAGCATATGGAATTCTATTCATACTCTCTCTTTCTTGAGGGATTGTCGGACAATCCCTCTTAGAAAGGTTAATTCCATGGCCCATCGGAAGATAGCCTTTCTTGGAATTAATCATACTGAACATCTTCAGTATATTATCAATGTATGTAGATTGGGATAATCCAAGCAATCTTCTAGATCTATCTCTATAGATCTTCATCCCTAGGATGTAAGATGCTTCTTCCAAATCCTTCATGGCAAATTGAGATGATAACCATACCTTTATTTCTTGTAATGCAGAAATATCATTTCTGATTAGAAGAATGTCATCCACATACAAAATAAGAAATATAATAACTGAACCATTTGCCCATTTATAAATGCAAGGTTCTTCTTCATTCTTAATGAAGCCATATAATTTGATCACCTTATCAAATCGTATGTTTCAACTCCGTGAAACTTGCTTTAATCCATAAATAGATTTTTGAAGCTTGCACACCATAGACTCATCTGCAGATATAAAATCTTCAGGTTGCATCATATACACCTCCTCTTCTAAATCTCCATTTAGAAGCGGTCTGTACATCTATTTGCCAGATTTCATAATCTAAGTGTGCTGCTATCGCAAGCATAATCTAAATGGATTTGAGCATTGCCACAGAAGAAAACGTCTCGTCATAGTCAATACCATAACACTGACGATATCCTTTGGCAACCAGACGGGCTTTATAGGTCTCTACCTTTCCGTCTGCACTCCGTTTTCTTTTGAAAATCCACTTACACCCTATGAGTTTAATCCCTTCGGGTGGGTCAACTAATGTCCATGCATCATTGACCTTCATGGATTCCATTTCGGATCGCATGGCTCCAAGCCATGCATCAGAGTCATACCTCTGCATTGCATCCATGTAGATGATCGGATCCTCATTGCTTTCATCAAGTTCGACAGGATCTCCGTCTCGGACCAAGAAACCATAGTATCTGTCCGGCTGACGTGGTACTCTACCTGATCGTCTTAATGGTGCATCTAAGATGGGTTCTGAATCTGATCTAATCAAATTCGACTCAATTGGTTCAGTGGATGGTATCGGGTCTTCTACATGTTGAACTTTCCTAAGCTCAATATTAGAGCTATTAGCTCCTTCACTAAGGAATTCTTTCTCTAAGAAAACAGCTCTATTGCTTACGAACAATTTTTATTCTTCAGCAAGGTAGAAATAATATCTGAGGATGATAATGTTATTTTGATGATTAACACAACTATTGAGGCCATATCAAATTAGAAATGCAAATTAACTTGATACATCATTGATAAATGGCACACCCTTGATACACTCATGATACATTAGGACTATATGGTCAAAACCACTCTCAAGAATTGATAAACGAGATAAAATTTGTAATAGAGAATGGTATAAAGCTTAAGAATCCATTTTGGCAAAGTTTCACGTTAAAAATACCTAAAAGGGTAATTCGGTAATTTCTACTATTAAGGGTATGAAACTCTATTGTGCCTTGCATCGTAATTTGCTTGAAATATCATATTGTTGTTTCAATGTGCATAACTAACCTTCAAAGTGCAGAAAAATATGGTTAGAGTCGACCCCAATTAGTTTGGAGTCGACCCCGATACATTTGGCACGCCTTGAAACGAAGTGGCACGCCTTTGGAACACTTGGCACAGAGTAGGAGTCGACCCTAGAAGAGATGGAGTCGACCCTGGCACGTTTTAGAAATATTCTGGCATATTCTAGCACTTATGGCATGGATGAACAGTACTTGGGTCGACCCAAGTGAAAGTTGAGTCGACCCCATCTTCAAGCCTCAAAAAAACAAGTCTCTGGAATCCCTGAGAAGGTCGACCCCACCTTGAGTCGACCCAACCTTGGGTCGACCCAACCTTGAGTCGACCCAAAAAGAGTTGAGTCGACCCAAGTGAAGGAAGGCTGAAATACAAGATTCTGTATTTTCTGAGAGGGCCGACCCAAGAAAAGCTTGAGCTGACCCAAATCTGATGAACAGTGGTTTGGGTCGACCCAAGAAAAGTTTGGGTCGACCTAAGCACGGGCAGAAGCATAATGGCTAGTTGTGCAGAAGTGCTTTTTGGACTCCCAACGGCTATAAACGGCTAGTTTCTTCAATCCAACGGTCAGGAAGGACTATTTGGAGGTTGGAGAAGTATTTAAGAGGGAGTATTCATCAGAGAAAGCAAGCTTTGGAATATACATCAAGTGCATTCAAGAGAGAACCCTAGCAAGACAAGCTTCATTCAATTGCTTCATTCAAAGAGCCAAAAGAAAGTGGTTGAGCAGATTCCAAGAGACATTAAGAGCTCCAAGCAATCTTGACAAAGAAGAGAAGAGCCTTATTAAAGCGATAACTATATTCTAAACTCTTCTTTGTAGCTCATAATTGTTTTATTTGCTCATTTAGGAGCTTTAGTTCTTTGTTCTTTATTCTTGTTGTAAGGTTTGTTGGTAAGCCCGTAAAACCAACATTGTAGGTTGTTGGTAAGCCCGTAAAACCAACGTAGGTTGTTGGTAAGCCCGTAAAACCAACGTACGTTGTTGGTAAGCCCGT